>NW_027062815.1:80000-98297 GCF_032884065.1 Artemia franciscana | reverse complement strand
CCCATTGTCTGTGCATATAAATAGAATGTCAGGTTTAACAACTCTTGAACATGCAACATATAATGGTCAATGGGAAAACAATCCGTATTCAGATCTATACCTCATGATTCTAATGATTGCCCTTGAGCTTTGTTGATGGTGACTGCTAATCGACGATTCCCTGTGTCGCCATCGTCATTTATATATCCCCCTGAGCCCCCCGGCGTCCCTGTTGTAGTTGTGTCCCTGTGTCCTGGTCGTCATGTCCTGGTGTCCCGGTTGTCATTTGAGTCCTGGTCTGTATATACATTCGTTTTTGAATTGGTCTTTTTTTAGGTTTTAGTTTTTTACCTTTTTTTAGTTTTTTTTTCTTTTTTTTAGTTTTGTTTTTCTCCTTTATTTTTCATTTTTTCCTTTTTCATTTTATTTTCTTTTTTAGTTTTTTTTTAGCTTTTTTAGTTTTTTATTAGTTTTTAGTTTTTTTTTCTTTTTATTTTTTTGTAGTTTTTACCTTTTTTTTAGTTTTTAATTTTTTTTTACTTATGTCCTGGTCGTCATTTATACTCTCTGTGTCCCGGTCGTCATTTGTGTCCTGGTGCTTTGTTGATGGTGATTGCTAATCGAACATTCCTTGTGTCCCGGTCGTCATTTATATTCCCTATGTGCCGGTGTCCCGGTCGTCATTTGTGTCCCGATGTCCCGGTCTGTAATTTCGTCAGTCGAAAACATGACGTCAGTCGACACAGAAACATGACGTCACCTGACAGATCCACAGACAGACAACTTATTTTTATATATATATAGATATACTAGATGTTGGGGTGGCACTTCGCGCCACCCCAACACCTAGTTGGTGGGGCGCTTCGCGCCCCCCCCCCCCAAGCCCCCCCGCGTGCGTAAGTCGTTACGCGCCATATTAGTTACGCGCCATTGTAGTGGTGTCCCTGTGTCCCACCTGTGAATATAGATAGGTTTATATATGTGTTTCAAACTACGTAAAAATTGCGAATATACAACATTCTTGGCTTTCCCATTGTCTGTGCATATACAAAGCCGTATGTACTAATAATGACGTCATATGCAAACGCTCTTTTTACAAACAAACAAACATGCATACACACAACTCGTTTTTATATAGATAGATAGATAGATAGATACAATACAAATTAACTGCGTAAAACTTACGAATATACAACATTCTTCGCTGTCCAATTGTCGCTGCATATAAATAGATTGTCAGGTTTACCGACCCTCGAACATGCAACGTACAATTGTCCGTGGGAAAAACAATCAGTATTAAGATCTATACCACATTTTTCTAATGATTGACCTTGAGCTTTGTTAATGGTGATTGCAAATGCTAATCGAATTGGGAATTGCAATCTTTTAAATTGAAAAGGCAGATCCGTTGGAATCATGGAAATGCGAGGAATAAGAACAGCCTCACCCTCAAAAGGCCCTGCCAAGATTGTGGCCTCTATTAGGTTTTCCATTGTTTTTTTACGGCAAGTCGCGTGCCATTGCAAAGCTTTGGTGGGTTGATATTTCTTAAAAATATTATTGGTACGCCTATTTTTAGTTGTAGCACGTGTGGTGGAAACCCTGAAAGATCCATGGAATTTAAAAATTCAGATGGATAATTAACCGCTTCATTTGGTTCCAAAACTGTGTTGACTGACTTGTAAAGGACTGCCTGGTCTCGAATCTTGGTCAAAACAATATTGTTGATTTCGTGGACGTCTATATTTTTTGGTGCGAGAATCGCTCTTTCACTTAGCCATTTATTATTTTTATAATTTTTTAGAATATTCGGAAATACTTTTTCAATCAATTCATTTTTGGACGTCACTAAATTACAGAAATCAGCAGGTAGTTGTATACGTCCTGAAATTGAGTCTACTGGGAGCTTTCCGTTTCCAATTGCCAGCAATTGATCTGAAAATGTTTGACCAGAGTCATCGTTTTGCAATCGGACACGCATATTTGTAGTTAATTTTAATATTTTTACGTGTGCCCATAAATTAGAATTTTTCAGGCAAGCATTCATTTCGTCTGCAGGAGTTGATCTAGGTATTATAGGTAATGTTTGCCTGAAATCTCCCGCAAGCAATATTAATGTTCTGCCAAAGGGTTTCGAATTCCCTCTTAAATCTTTCAAGCATTGATCCAGAGCCTCGAGCGATTTTTTGTGTGCCATTGTGCACTCATCCCAAATAATAAGTTTGCATTGCTGCAATACTTTACCCATCCCAGATGATTTGGAAATATTGCACGTGGGAGTTTCTGTAGAATGCAAATTCAGAGGCAATTTCAAAGCGGAACGAGTAGTTCTTCCACCAGGCAGCAATGTTGCGGCTATTCCGGACGACGCAATTGCCAACGCTATATCATTTTTTGATCGAATTGATGCCAGAATCAGTTTTATCACAAACGTTTTACCAATACCTCCTGGCGCATCCAAAAAGAAAATTTCTCCAACGTTGTTATCGACACAATGCATTATCGTATCATAAATGTCTTTTTGTTCCGACGTTAACTTGGAAATGTTATTTTGTACATTCGACAATAGATCACTCGTACTGTAACTTTGTTCACGATCCAATTCTACACATGTCGAAACAGCAGCGATACGGTTAGGTGAAGGCATTCCCAAATCCTGAAGAGGTTTGTTTGCCATACGTACGCACAAATCTTCTATAATAACTAAAGTGTAGTTATAAATATCTGATGTAAAATCAAAACTCATATCTGACGTCTCTAACTGTTTTCGATGGAGTATATCTTCGGACATTTTTGACTTTAATTTTTCCCATAACTCTGTAGGAGCTGATCGAGAGCAAGTTGTTAAAATGATGCCAAACAATGCACGAATTTGACTTGGGGTTGACGTTTCGCACGCGTCATTGATGCAGTTATCCCAGTGTTGGTCATTCTCCAATAAATTCAGAGCTTGGCATGCACTACGGTAAGTGTCATGTATAGTACCGTTTACAGTTCTCAAATACTCAAAGGATGTCGGACCGGTACATTCACCAAAAGCAGGCGTAGAAAGAAGCATTCATGTTGATTGGGGTGAATGGTGTAGAGTCTTCCTATCGTGGTATCTTTGAAGATGGTAGGTTGGCCGTCGACTGACTTACCCTGTTTTCGACGTTCAAATACTTTATTTTTAGTATTCCACGTGTAATACGAAGGCACTTCAGTATACAGCAGTTTTTTTGCAAAAGAATCATTTTTACAAAGTGAAAAAAAAGCTGTTAATGTTGTATCCGGTGGATTCAGGGCTCTTTGTTGCACGTTGGTTTCCGTGAAATAAACACGTTGACCATTCTGTAAATGTACCGCTAAGTGAACAACAGCTGGACTACGTTCATGTATCGGAAATGAAAGAATTCGCCAAACGGCTTCATTACTGCTTATGTATCTTCCAGCCTGATATTGTACGATTTCGTCGAAATCTTTGATTTCGGGCTGCAAGCCAAAAACTGCCATGTCACTGCCTTTGTTGACGTATTTACATATGTATTTGATTGCCTTTACGGAGTTACAGTATTCAACGTTTATGTGTGCATTAAATGTTTTTGATAATAATGGGGAATATGGAACAACCCACTGGTTATCTACTTCGATGGTGGTACCGTTACGCTTCTTTATTATTGCTGTTTTACCGCCATCTTCAGTAGATCTTCTTCTATATTGTGGGTAACCATCATTGCCAGTAATTGTGTTTGATACTAAAAGTCGAGGATATTGCTTTGTGCACCTTCCTTTGTCCATGCCTGGTGAATTTTCGTTCAGTGCACTGCAAGGTCCATGTATCATATTTTTTACAATAATATCATGTAACCCCTTATCGACATTTTTATCAGGTATTTCAGCGGAAATCACATCATCAATTTCGTTCGAAGTAATTTTTTTATGTTGCCAGATTAGTATATGTGCGTGTGGCAAACCTCGTTTTTGCCATTCCACTGAGTACATCCAGCATCGCACTGACCCAAACACTTCAAGTTTTACTATATAGTTTATCAGTGATTTCAACTTTTGCCGGAAGACACGGGCCGTAATGTCATGCCTATGAACCGCCGATTGTCCTTGAAGTAAAAGCTGCTGTATCTCGTCCCAAGATTGATTACATGTAAATGTAATAAATAAATCTGGACGACCATAGAGACGAACATACGCAATAGCATCTTGAGCATATTCATGCATATGACGGGGACTGCCAGTATATGACGAAGGTAAAATTGTTAATCTTCCAACGTTTGTGGTATTACCGTCATTTATAACTGAATCTCGCAAATGAATGTATTGTTCAGAGCGGAGCTTGGTCTGATTCAGGCGGATATATATAGCAAACGTTCTGATTCAATTTTAGCATACATATCAACGACAAATTGGTGAAACAATTCACGGCATTTTAAAATATAATTTTCTTCATCCTGCCGAATCATTAGTCTATAGGAATAATAATGCATTAAACTGCATTTCTTATTCATTTCTTTGTTAGTGGCTGGATTCATCAATTTAATATTAAAGTGATAGCCGTCGGCTCCATCCCAAAAAATGATAGGATATTGTAGGGCATCGTAGCATCGATGAGTTTCAGCAATTCTTAACAACTGAGCGTTTCGCTTATGAAGAATAATATCTCGAGGTAAAAACTGATCACCGACCATAACGATTACCACTTCGTCGATAGTTGGAGCATTGTATCTACGCACATGTTGGCCAAGAGGCGTTTTATCAGCGGAAATAACAATTTTATGCGTATCAGTAGGCATCAAATCGATGGCTGTTTTGAACAGACGCACTAAATTATTATTTTCGTGGAAAAAATGTTGCAATTGGGAAACGATTGTCCTTTCAACGTTGGGAGAAATTTCGCAACGTGCATTCAATTCAGAATTTCTATCACTGATGAAGTACAATTGTAAAAATTTATGATTCTCGCCTGAGAATGGTAGAAGGGACCCTGCTCTATGATAAATTTGCCCTTTTACTTTGAAAGTAGACATAAATTGATCTGGATTTTCGATTTGGGCTCCAAACGACGTCATTTGGAAACATGAGTTGTATTTTCTGATTTTTGACAAAAAACGCTTAGATTCTGACGTAGTTCCAGTAAGGAAAGTCTTCAATGGCTCTGGTGGTGCAGCCAATAGAGGAAGTTTAACTTTTCCTTTGGCACATTCCCATTGTTTCACCATTGAATTTCAAGGCCTTGCAATAGGGACAAATTTTAGACATTGTCCCGATTTGAACACATCTACTCAAGCTATAATCATCGACTGGGCTGTACCTGAATGCCAGGCGATAACTTTCAGGTTGCTCTGATTCCTCGGCAGGCTTTCTTTTCTTACTTTCTCTATCAGCAGCAAGCCTGATTTCTTGCTGTTCTTGTGATTCCTCGGCACGCTTTCTTTTCTTACTTTCTCTATCAGCAGCAAGCCTGATTTCTTGCTGTTCTTGTGATTCTTCGGCACGCCTTCTTTTTTCACTTTCTCTTTTAGCAGCAAGTATGCTTTCGCGTTGCTCTGGTAGTTCCTCGGCACGCTTTCTGTTCTTTCTTTCTCTATCAGCCTCAAGCCTGTTTCCTTACTGTTCTTTTGATTCCTCGGCATCGCTTTCTGTTCTTTCTTTCTCTATCAGCCTCAAGCCTGTTTCCTTGCTGTTCTTTTGATTCCTCGGCACGCTTTCTTTTCTGACTTTCTCTATCAGCAGCAAGTTTTTTGGCATAGACTCTTTGAGCATCTTCATCGGCTTTTGCCATTGTAAGTTCATCAGTCATTTTAAAGCTAAACATTAATAGATTTCTACGTGAACATACATGTCTTAAATATCTTTAATGAAGTCACCGTCATAGCAAAAATGACGACAACTAACTTCATGACGTCAGTCGACACAGAAACATGACGTCACCTGACAGACAGACACACAGACAGACAACTTATTTTTATATATATCTATATATATATATATATATATGTATATATAAATAAGTTGTTTGTCTGTCTGTCGACTGACGTCATGTTTGTGTGTCGACTGACGTCATGTTTGTCGACTGACGTCATTATAAGGATTTTGCTGTATGTCGTCATGAAGTTGTTTGTCGTCTGACGTCATGTTTGTCGACTAACGAAACTACAGACCGGGACACCGGGACACAAATGACGTGTTATGTCTGTTATAACGTAATAGAGGCAACAATCTTGACAGGGCCTTTTGAGGGTGAGGCTTTTCTTATTCCACGCATTCTCATGACTCCAATAGATGTGCCTTTTCAACCTAAAAGATTGCAATTCCCAATTTGATTAGCATATTTAGTTTTCAGTCCAGAACCACTAAAGCTATTATGTAAATATCAAAAATATTTATGTTGTCTGAGCAATAATTTTTAGTTTTTATTTCAAAATAGAAAATTACCTGACAATTTTAGAATTATATCTATCTATATATATAAAAATAAGTTGTCTGTCTGTGGATCAGGTGACGTCATGTTTCTGTGTCGACTGACGTCATGAAGTTAGTTTTCGTCATTTTTGCTATGACGGTGACGTCATTTAAGATATTTAAGACATATATGTTCACGTAGAAATCTATTAATGTTTAAGTTTAAAATGACTGATGAACTTACAATGGCAAAAGCCGATGAAGATGCTCAAAGAGTCTATGCCAAAAAACTTGCTGCTGATAGAGAAAGTCAGAAAAGAAAGCGTGCCGAGGAATCAAAAGAACAGCAAGGAAACAGGCTTGAGGCTAAAGAACGCAAAACCGCGCAGTTAGATGAAGATCCACCTGGACAGCGAGAGTCAAAACATATCAAAACTGAAAATGATAGCGATGATGATTGGGTTTGGGATCTTGACTTGGACAAGGTCATCAATGCCTACCAGATTTTAGTTAAAAAAACAAAGTTTCGGCGATATGTATTTCATAGTGAAGCCGAAAAATAAAGAAGAAAAAGAAAACTGAAAAAAGAAAAAATGTTAAAAACTAAAAAATACTAAAAAGAAAAAACACTCAAAGAGAAATTACAGACCGGGACACAAATGACGACCGGGACAGAAGGAATATAAATAACGACCGGGACACTCAAGGAGAAATTACAGACTGGGATACCGGGACACAAATGACGACCGGGACACAGGCAATATAAATGACGACCAGGACAACAATGGCAACACCCGGGGAAGCTGCTCAAAACGAATGTATTCACGCCGAAGTATCTGAGTTGGTAAAGCGTTATGTTTCAGGTTCTAGGTCCGAGAGGCTCCAGGTTTGAACCTTGGCTTTAGCATTAATACAAAAGAAGAAAAAAACTAAAAAAGGTAAAAACTACAAAAAAACTAAAAAGAAAATATATATATATATTTATATATATCATCTTTTCCACAAAAATAATAATTTAGTGCTTCAGCTTAAAAACAGCAATCGAATTGATGCCTCCTGATACGCAACTATCAACAAAGTGGCAATCGTTGTGGTCGGTGATCAGTTCTTACCTCGAGATAATATTCTTTATAGGCGAAACAATCAGTTGACAAGAATTGCTTAAACTCATCGATGCTACGATGCCCTACAATATCCTGACGAATATAAATGACGCCCGGGACACTCAAATCGAAATCACAGACTGGGACACCGGGACACAAATGACGACGGGGACACAGGGAATATAAATGACGACCCGGACACAGGGACACAACTACAACGGGGACGCCGGGGGGCACAGGGGGATATATAAATGACGACGGCAACAAAGGAAATGGTCGATTAGCAATCACCATCAACAAAGCTCAAGGGCAATCAATAGAATCATGAGGTATAGATCTGAATACGGATTGTTTTCCCATGGACCATTATGCGTTGCATCTTCAAGAGTCGGTAAACCTGACAATCTATTTATATGCACAGACGATGGGACAGCAAAGAATGTTGTATATTCGCAAGTTTTACGTAGTTAAAAACATATATATATATATATATATATATATATATATATATATATATATATATATATATATATATATATATATATATATATATATACATATATATACTAGCTGTTGGGGTGGCGCTTCTCGCCACCCCAACACCTAGTTGGTGGGGCGCTTCGCGCCCCCCAAGCCCCCCCGCGCGCGTAAGTCGTTACGCGCCATATTAGTTACGCGCCATTGTAGTTGTGTCCCTGTGTCCCACCTGTGAATATAGATAGATTTATATATGTGTTTCAAACTACGTAAAAATTGCGAATATACAACATTCTTGGCTTTCCCATTGTCTGTCCATATACAAAGCCGTATGTACTAATAATGACGTCATATGCAAACGCTCTTTTTACAAACAAACAAACATGCATACACACAACTCGTTTTTATATAGATAGATAGATACAATACAAATTAACTACGTAAAACTTGTGAATATACAACAGTCTTCGCTGTCCCATTGTCTGTGCGTATAAATAGATTGTCAGGTTTACCGACCCTCAAAGATGCAACATACAATTGTACATTGGTAAAGCAATCTATATTAAGATCTATACCGCATTTTTCTAGTGATTGCCCTTGAGCTTTGTTGATGGTGGTTGCAAATGCTAATCGAATTGGGAATTGCAATCTTTTAAATTGAAAAAGCAGATCCGTTGGAATCATGGGAATGCGAGGAATAAGAACAGCCTCACCCTCATAAGGCCCTGTCAAGATTGTGGCATCTATTAGGTTTTCCATTGTTTTTTTTTTTTACGGCAAGTCGCGTGCCATTGCAAAGCTTTGGTGGGTTGATATTTCTTAAAAGTATTATTGGTACGCCTATTTTTAGTTGTAGCAGGTGTGGTGGACACCCTGAAGGATATATGGAATTTAAAAATTCAGATGGATAATTAACCGCTTCATTTGGTTCCGAAATACAAATTAACTGCGTAACACTTGCGAATATACAACATTCTTCGCTGTCCAATTCTCGCTGCATATAAATAGATTGTCAGGTTTACCGACCCTCAAACATGCAACGTACAATTGTCCATGGGAAAAACAATCAGTATTAAGATCAATACCACATTTTTCTAATGATTGACCTTGAGCTTTGTTAATGGTGATTGCAAATGCTAATCGAATTGGGAATTGCAATCTTTTAAATTGAAAAGGCAGATCTGTTGGAATCATGGGAATGCGAGGAATAAGAACAGCCTCACCCTCAAAAGGCCCTGTCAGGATTGTGGCCTCTATTAGGTTTTCCATTGTTTTTTTTACGGCAAGTCGAGTGCCATTGCAAAGCTTTGGTGGGTTTATATTTCTTAAAAGTATTATTGGTACGCCTATTTTTAGTTGTAGCACTTGTGGTGGAAACCCTGAAAGATCTATGGAATTTAAAAATTCAGATGGATAATTAACCGCTTCATTTGGTTCCAAAACTGTGTCGACTGACTTGTAAAGGACTGCCTGGTCTTGAATCTTGGTCAAAACAATATTGTTGATTTCGTGGACGTCCATATTTTTGGGTGCGAGAATCGCTCTTTCACTTAGCCATTTATTATTTTTATAATTTTTTAGAATGTTCGGAAATACTTTTTCAATCAATTCATTTTTGGACGTCACTAAATTACAGAAATCAGCAGGTAGTTGTATACGTCCTGAAATTGAGTCTACTGGGAGCTTTCCGTTTCCCATTGCCAGCAATTGATCTGAAAATGTTTGACCAGAGTCATCGTTTTGCAATCGGACACGCATATTTGTAGTTAATTTTAATGTTTTTACGTGTGCCCATAAATTAGAATTTTTCAGGCAAGCATTCATTTCGTCTGCAGGAGTTGATCTAGGTATTATAGGTAATGTTTGCCTGAAATCTCCCGCAAGCAATATTAAGGTGCTGCCAAAGGGTTTCGACTTCCCTCGCAAATCTTTCAAGCATTGATCCAGATCCTCGAGCGATTTTTTGTGTGCCATTGTGCACTCATCCCAAATAATAAGTTTGCATTGCTGCAATACTTTACCCATCCCAGATGATTTGGAAATATTGCACGTGGGAGTTTCTGTAGAATGCAAGTTCAGAGGCAATTTCAAAGCGGAATGAGCAGTTCTTCCACCAGGCAGCAATGTTGCGGCTATTCCGGACGACGCAATTGCCAACGCTATATCATTTTTAGATCGAATTGATGCCAGAATCAGTTTTATCACAAACGTTTTACCAGTACCTCCTGGCGCATCCAAAAAGAAAATTTCTCCAACGTTGTTATCGACACAATGCATTATCGTATCATAAATGTCTTTTTGTTCCGACGTTAACTTGGAAATGTTATTTTGTACATACGACAATAGATCACTCGTACTGTAACTTTGTTCACGATCCAATTCTACACATGTCGAAACAGCAGCGATACGGTTAGGTGAAGGCATTCCCAAACCCTGAAGAGGTTTGTTTGCCATACTTATGCACAAATCTTCTATAACAACTAAAGTGTAGTTATAAATTTCTGATGTAAAATCAAAAGTCATGTCTGACGTCTCTAACTGTTTTCGATTAAGTATATCTTCGGACATTTTTGACTTATATTTTTCCCATGAATCTGTAGGAGCTGATGGAGAGCAAGTTGTTAAAATGATGCCAAACAATGCACGAATTTGACTTGGGGTTGACGTTTCGCACGCGTCATTGATGCAGTTATCCCAGTGTTGGTCATTCTCCAATAAATTCAGAGCTTGGCATGCACTACGGTAAGTGTCATGTATAGTACCATTTACAGTCCTCAAATACTCAAAGGATGTCGGACCGGGTACATTCACCAAAAGCAGGCGTAGAAAGAAGCATTCATGTTGATTGGGGTGAACGGTGTAGAGTCTTCCTATCGTGGTATCTTTGAAGATGGTAGGTTGGCCGTCGACTGACTTACCCTGTTTTCGACGTTCAAATACTTTATTTTTAGTATTCCATGTGTAATACGAAGGCACTTCAGTATACAGCAGTTTTTTTGCAAAAGAATCATTTTTGCAAAGCGAAAAAAAAGCTGTTAATGTTGTATCCGGTGGATTCAGGACTCTTTGTTGCACGTTGGTTTCCGTGAAATAAACACGTTGACCATTCTGTAAATGTACCGCTAAGTGAACAACAGCTGGACTACGTTCATGTATCGGAAATGAAAGAATTCGCCAAACAGCTTCATTACTGCTTATGTATCTTCCAGCCTGATATTCTACGATTTCATCGAAATCTTTGATTTCGGACCGCAAGCCAAAAACTGCCATGTCACTGCCTTTGTTGACGTATTTACATATGTATTTGATTGCCTTTACGGAGTTACAGTATTCAACGTTTATGTGTGCATTAAATGTTTTTGATAATAAAGGGGAATATGGAACAACCTACTGGTTATCTACTTCGATGGTGGTACCGTTACGCTTCTTTATTATTGCTGTTTTACCGCCATCTTCAGTAGATCTTCTTCTATATTTTGGGTAACCATCATTGCCAGTAATTGTTTTGGGTACTAAAAGTCGAGGATATTGCTTTGTGCACCTTCCTTTGGCCATGCATGGTGAATTTTCGTTCAGTGCACCGCAAGGTCCATGTATCATATTTTTTACAATAATATCATGTAACCCCTTATCGACATTTTTATCAGGTATTTCAGCGGAAATCACATCATCCATTTCGTTTGAAGTAATTTTTTATGTAGCCAGATTAGTATATGTGCGTGTGGCAAACATCGTTTTTGCCATTCCACTGAGTACATCCAGCATCGCACTGACCCAAACACTTCATGTTTTACAAGGTAGTTTATCAGTGATTTCAACTTTTGCCGGAAGACACGTGCCGTAATGTCATGCCTATGAACCGCCGATTGTCCTTGAAGTAAAAGCTGCAGTATCTCGTCCCAAGATTGATTACATGTAAATGTAATAAATAAATCTGGACGACCATAGAGACGAACATACGCAATAGCATCTTGAGCATATTCATGCATATGACGGGGACTGCCAGCATATGACGAAGGTAAAATTGTTAATCTTCCAACGTTTGTGGTATTACCATCATTTATAACTGCATCTCGCAAATGAATGTATTGTTCAGAGCGGAGCTTGGTCTGATTCAGGCGGATATATAGCAAACGTTCTGATTCAATTTTAGCATACATATCCACGACAAATTGGTGAAACAATTCACGGCATTTTTAAATATAATTTTCTTCATCCTGCCGAATCATTAGTCTATAGGAATAATAATGCATTGCACTGCATTTCTTATTCATTTCTTTGTTAGTGGCTGGATTCATCAATTTAATATTAAAGTGATAGCCGTCGGCTCCATCCCAAAAAATGATAGGATATTGTAGGGCATCGTAGCATCGATGAGTTTCAGCAATTCTTTGGGGTATCTGTTTTAAGGTTTTCGAATTACTTTAATCTATTGTCAAAATATATTGAAATATTTGTGCAATTCCCAGTTTTTTGTTTTTTCTTTTTTTTAGTTTTTTAGCTTTTTTAGTTTTTTTTTTAGTTTTTTATCTTTTTTATTTTTTACGTTTTTTCTTTTTAGGTTTTTTCGTTTTTTCTTTTTTTTAATTTTTAATTTTTTTTTAGTTTTTTCTTTTTAGTTTTTTTTTAGTTTTTTACCATTTAGCTTTTTTCGAATTACTTTAATCTATCGTCAAAATATTTCGAAATATTTATGTAATTTCCAGTTTTTACATTCTAGTTTGTTTCTTTTATATATATAAGAAGATATAATCTGGCGTAACGGACAGACAACTTATTTTTATATATCTTCTAGCTGTTGGGGTGGCGCTTCGCGCCACCCCAACACCTAGTTGGTGGGGCGCTTTGCGCCCCCCCAAGCCCCCCCCCCCCGCGCGTAAGTCGTTACGTGCCATATTAGTTATGCGCCATTGTAGTTGTGTCCCTGTGTCCCACCTGTGAATATAGATAGATTTATATATGTGTTTCAAACTACGTAAAAATTGCGAATAAACAACATTCTTGGCTTTCCCATTGTCTGTGCGTATACAAAGCCGTATGTACTAATAATGACGTCATATGCAAACGCTCTTTTTACAAACAAACAAACATGCATCCACACAACTCGTTTTTATATAGATAGATAGATAGATAGATACAATACAAATTAACTGCGTAAAACTTGCGAATATACAACATTCTTCGCTGTCCAATTGTCGCTGCATATAAATACATTGTCAGGTTTACCGACCCTCGAACATGCAACGTACAATTGTCCATGGGAAAAACAATCAGTATTAAGATCTATACCACATTTTTCTAATGATTGACCTTGAGCTTTGTTAATGGTGATTGCAAATACTAATCGAATTGGGAATTGCAATCTTTTAAATTGAAAAAAGCAGATCCGTTGGAATCATGGGAATGCGAGGAATAAGAACAGCCTCACCCTCATAAGGCCCTGTCAAGATTGTGGCCTCTATTAGGTTTTCCATTGTTTTTTTTTACGGCAAGTCGCGTGCCATTGCAAAGCTTTGGTGGGTTGATATTTCTTAAAAGTATTATTGGTACGCCTATTTTTAGTTGTAGCACGTGTGGTGGAAACCCTGAAGGATCTATGGAATTTAAAAATTCAGATGGATAATTAGCCGCTTCATTTGGTTCCAAAACTGTGTCGACTGAATTGTAAAGGACTGCCTGGTCTCGAATCTTGGTCAAAACAATATTGTTGATTTCGCGGACGTCTATATTTTTGGGTGCGAGAATCGCTCTTTCACTTAGCCATTTATTATTTTTATAATTTTTTAGAATATTTGGAAATACTTTTTCAATCAATTCATTTTTGGACGTCACTAAATTACAGAAATCAGCAGGTAGTTGTGTACGTCCTGAAATTGAGTCTACTGTTTGACCAGAGTCATCGTTTTGCAATCGGACACGCATATTTGTAGTTAATTTTAATATTTTTACGTGTGTCCATAAATTAGAATTTTTTAGGCAAGCATTCATTTCGTCTGCAGGAGTTAAACTACGTAAAAATTGTGAATATACAACATTCTTGGCTTTCCCATTTTCTCTGCATATACAAAGCCGTATTTACTAATAATGACATTATATGCAAACGCTCTTTTTACAAACAAACAAACATGCATACACACAACTCGTTTTTATATAGATAGATAGATAGATAGATACAATACAAATTAACTGCGTAAAACTTGCGAATATACAACATTCTTCGCTGTCCAATTGTCGCTGCATATAAATAGATTGTCAGGTTTACCGACCCTCGAACATGCAACGTACAATTGTCCATGGGAAAAACAATTAGTATTAAGATCTATACCACATTTTTCTAATGATTGACCTTGAGCTTTGTTAATGGTGATTGCAAATGCTAATCGAATTGGGAATTGCAATCTTTTAAATTGAAAAGACAGATCCGTTGGAATCATGGGAATGCGAGGAATAAGAACAGCCTCACCCTCAAAAGGCCCTGTCAAGATTGTGGCCTCTATTAGGTTTTCCATTGTTTTTTTTTACGGCAAGTCGAGTGCCATTGCAAAGCTTTGGTGGGTTTATATTTCTTAAAAGTATTATTGGTACGCCTATTTTTAGTTGTAGCACGTGTGGTGGAAACCCTGAAAGATCTATGGAATTTAAAAATTCAGATGGATAATTAACCGCTTCATTTGGTTCCAAAACTGTGTCGACTGACTTGTAAAGGACTGCCTGGTCTCGAATCTTGGTCAAAACAATATTGTTGATTTCGTGGACGTCTATATTTTTGGGTGCGAGAATCGCTCTTTCACTTAGCCATTTATTATTTTTATAATTTTTTAGAATATTCGGAAATACTTTTTCAATCAATTCATTTTTGGACGTCACTAAATTACAGAAATCAGCAGGTAGTTGTATACGTCCTGAAATTGAGTCTACTGGGAGCTTTCCGTTTCCAATTGTCAGCAATTGATCTGAAAATGTTTGACCAGAGTCATCGTTTTGCAATCGGACACGCATATTTGTAGTTAATTTTAATATTTTTACGTGTGCCCATAAATTAGAATTTTTCAGGCAAGCATTCATTCGTCTTCAATGACTGGTGGTTTAGCCAATAGAGGAAGTTTAACTTTTCCTGAGGCGCAACACATTCCCATTGTTTCACCATTGAATTTCAAGGCCTTGCAATAGGGACAAATTTTAGACATTGTCCCGATTTGAACACATCTACTCAAGCTATAATCATCGACTGGGTTGTACCTGAATGCCAGGCGATAACTTTCAGGTTGCTCTGATTCCTCGGCACGCTTTCTTTTCTTACTTTCTCTATCAGCAGCAAGCCTGATTTCTTGCTGTTCTTGTTTATTCCTCGGCACGCTTTCTTTTCTTACTTTCTCTATCAGCAGCAAGCCTGATTTCTTGCTGTTCTTGTAATTCCTCGGCACGCCTTCTTTTTTCACTTTCTCTTTTAGCAGCAAGTCTGCTTCCGCGTTGCTCTGGTAGTTCCTCGGCACGCTTTCTGTTCTTTTTTTCTCTATCAGCCTCAAGTCTGTTTCCTTGCTGTTCTTTTGATTCCTCGGCACGCTTTCTGTTCTTTCTTTCTCTATCAGCCTCAAGCCTGTTTCCTTGCTGTTCTTTTGATTCCTCGGCACGCTTTCTGTTCTTTCTTTCTCTATCAGCCTCAAGCCTGTTTCCTTGCTGTTCTTTTGATTCCTCGGCACGCTTTCTTTTCTGACTTTCTCTATCAGCAGCAAGTTTTTTGGCATAGACTCTTTGAGCATCTTCATCGGCTTTTGCCATGGTAAGTTCATCAGTAAAGATAATTATAAGATTGAAAGCTCTAGTTCATTTTTTAAGTGAAAAAAAATATTTTAGGGCAACTAGCCCCTCCTCCAAGCCCTTTTCCCCCAAAGCCATTCGATAAAATTTTGAGGTAGCGATTTGTTAGAAATAGTTTAAACATCAAGAAACAAATATTCTGGGGTTGAAAAAACCCCTCAGAACCTGGGGCAAGTGTTTGAAGTTATGTCCAATGGCATATGAGGCTCTTATGTAAGGGGTGGTCGTATAAACTTCAGAGAATGCTTATTTGATTGGAAATTGAAAGTTCTAGATACCTTTTTATGAGTCAAAAGTGATCAGAGGGCTTCTACTTCGCCCTTCTACACACACACCCTCTTTTCCTCAAACGTATTTGATGAAAATTTTGAGAAAACTAGCTTGTTTGAAAAAGTTCAAAGATCGGATATTAGTAAATAATATCAGTGTGTTGACTGATAATCTACCAGTAATGCATGGAGTCGGTTTTCAAAGTGTGAAAAATATAAACTACAGAAAATAAATAAGCATCAACTTTGTAAAGTGGAAAACACCCCATAAACGCCCTAAAGACAAAGCAATGTCAATCGGTAGTTCACCCATAGGAATCCAACTAGGAGGAGAGGATATCCAACAGGCGACAGACCTCAAGTACTTAGGAAGTACAATCACTTCCAGTGGCGAATCTGAAAAAGAATTGCGCACCAAGATAGCCTTGGCCAACGCATCGTTCCAGAGACTTCTACCAGCTTGGAAATCCACCGTATACTTGCTTAAGTTGAAACTCAGGTTGTTCAGAGCAATGTACTGTCTGTCCTGAGTTACGCTACGGAACGCCTTAAGCTAACTGAGGAACGGGATAAACGCCTTACCGCCTTCGAGAATAGCTGTCGTTGCCGAATCCTTAGAATCAGTTGGAGAGACCGTGTCAGCAACGACGAGACCCAAACCCGCACAGGCCAGCCAGATATTGCAACCGTTGTAAGAAAACGTAGATGGCGATACGTTTGACACACAGACTTCCAAAGATGTTCCTCTATTGGCAACTGGAAGGCACTCGTCGCCGAGGAAGACCAACGAGCACGCTCCGTAGGACTATGAGCGTGACAGAAGAGCCTCCAGACGAGTCTCATTTGATAGTGGGAAGACATATACGCAGCGGGTCACATGAGGGAAGATTGGAGGCTACTCACCGACTCCCTGTGTTCCTCCGGAGGCACTGGAGCATCTAAGGTAAGGCAAGGTTCCCTTAATGGAACCCTATTCGTACAGTAAAGATTTCTAAGTTTATTAATACAATGAATGGCTTCTACAATGAAGAACCCAAAGCAAATATGTCAATCCAATATGATTGATAAAGGAGATAAAACCAAACAGAAGAAAGAAAAACGCACTGGAAAATAGATTCAACTAAAAATACTTTACTAATACACCCTACAACCAACTATGAGATAGAAACATCAATTAAAGACCTTCTACTAACAGCACCAGGCACTGGCTAAATATATCCTCATTCTACCAAGAAGCTCCCTTTGAATAGAAAAGAAAGCTTCTCCAAGTAATTAACAAGTGCTGCAAATCAGGGGAATGCACAAGAATATAGAAAAGGGGAGTAGTAATCATGAGATAGAGTTCATAGGGAAGTAGGACCTACCTAAGCCCATAAAGATCCAACAAAACTAGAAAATCAGATATAGCCCTATCATAATAAACCAGATATATAAAACTCTATTACTAGTAATAGGGAAGCTTTATTAAAGGTTAATGAAAAGCATAATAAACTTGATTGTAGAAACTGAACAATTCCTGCCCCCATTTCAGTGTGCTTTCCACAAAGGTTTAAGTACAAATGGTAATCTAGCATTAGTCCGAAGTGATACTAGATATCAAAAAGTTCGTGGTTAGCGAACTGTAAGTAAGGAGAAACTCAGCCCAATAGAAACCAAAACTACAAAAAAAAAGAATTTTTGGTGGCAATAGATACATAAAAAAGTCGTATTTTTACGGTAATTCCAAATATATAAAATTCATTAGGTTTAATGTTACCCACCAAAAGCTACAAGCCTGAAAAAAACTAGTCTGATTTTCAAAAAAGAAGGAAACAGCCTCAAATGTCAAGCAATCTTAATGAGATCACACCATCAAATTCACCATATCAGAACCTCACTGTAGAGGTTTCAAGCTCCTATCTACAAAAATGTGAAATTTCTTATTTATTGCCAAAAGAATGATCATAAATGCAGGTTTTTTTGTTTTTTTTTTTTTACCAGGGTGATCATACCAAACAAATGATCCTTGAAGATCAATAGAGGGCTTATTTGAACGGTACTAAAAGTTCCTAGTGCACTTTGTAAGTTACCAAAAAGATCGGAGGGCAATCCCCCTTTCCCTTTCTACCCAAATACATCTTATCAAAATTTTTAGATAGCTTTTGATACAGCATATTTAAAAGGTTCAATATCTATGTCTGTGGGTAGTTCTTTCCCTTGAAAAAGGGCTGTAATCTATGCACTTCGCCCATTGCTCGCGTATAGTGTATCTTATTGAG
>NW_027062815.1:0-75000 GCF_032884065.1 Artemia franciscana | reverse complement strand
GTTATTTGAAATGACCAAATAAAGTATTCAATTAAGTAAATGGTTGATGTATATGTCTCTTAAGTGTGCCTGTTCCACCAAGGCCATATTTTTACTTTTTGTTTACTTTTTCTATAGAGTTTTTGAGCGGTTAAAAAGGCTTACATGAAACTGATTGAATTGAAAGTTAAAAGAATAGAAATAAAGAGTCTTCTCAAATTGTTGAAAGTATTCTTGCGGAAGATGATCTAAAGGCTGGGTTCTTCATCTGGGTAAATTCAGGATACTTGTAAGTAAATTGAGAAGTGGGAAGTTTAAGGTAAACGTAGGGATTCTTGAGCCAATTTTTTTTTTCCTATTTCTTTTTTTGTAGTTTTGGTGCCATCGTCGAAGGGGTGCCTTATGATGAAAGAGGTCCCTGCAAAATGACTAGGCAGATGTTAAATATTAGCAATTGGCTATGGAATGGCCAAAATTTGCATCTATTTAGTTTTACTGCACAATAAAAAAAAATATAAAAAAATGAGATGGCACATTTTTAAATTGGTTTGTTTGTCAGTTTAAGTGATACTTAAATGCAGCTATTAGTCTTATAATGTAAAAAAAAAATCAATGAGAGGAGACGGGATGGGGTGGGGTTAAAAAAGCTACATTCCTAAAATAATTTTACTGAATAGCCCCGAAGTGGCTATGAAAAAGGCTTTCCCACATTAGGCTAATATGAAATGATATGCAAGGACTGAACTCGCTGGAATTTTTTGGAAGGTGTACCACTTCGTTGTGTATTTTATATATTTTATATGTTTTATATATTGTACCCGACGAAAATTTAATCCACCCTTCCCTCTACGTAGGCTTCTCAATACTGCTCTTCTGTGACATTTAGTTACACAAAACTTGAGAGAAAATGCTGTATTTGTATTCTGTCCTTATTTTTTACGTTTGTTTTATAAATTTATCTCTCTTCCTCCAAAGAGAAAGAAGTGGGGGGCATCCACTCAGTAATAACCAAGTACACAACTATACACAGCTAATATATGCGGGAAATCAAATAAAACGATTTGACGTTTGCAACTGAATTTAACACGAGAAGTAAATTCCCTCTAGGATTTTGGCGTTTATTTATTTGCTTATTTTGGTACTAAATGATACAATAATTAAAAATTATTGCGGTGACTGTTATTGTTCTGCGTTTCATTGTGTATTTGCTCTTAAGGGTGTAGAGTGCGTGAACTGTTTTTGTTTGCTGACTAGTATGTCGTAGTTGTATCTTTTGTGTTCTATGCATTTGTTTTGAAACTCTTTTTTTTCCATTTTAGCTTCTCCTTTTTCGTTTTTAGATTCTCCTATGTTTGCTCAGCGATTATATCACTTCTCAGATTGCATGCAGAAATCACCGAACTTACTAGCAAATTCAATTCGGGGTTGGTAAGTGCTATGTTTATTAAAAAAATTGATGATAGGGGCAGGAGCAGCACAGTACACTATCACCGCCAAAACGATCGACCGCCAAAACGATCGACCGCCAAAACGATCGACCGCCAAAAAGCTTTAAGAAAATACGGAGATGAAACTGACAGGTTTTTTTTTTTTTTTTTTTTTTTTTTTTTTTTTTTTTTTTTACGGATGATGCCGATGATTCTTTTTGCTAATCGAATCATACTGTCTGTTGAAGACAATAGTCATAAAGTTAATAAACATAAAGACAATTGTGTTTATTGGCAAGATGAAAGTCGTCATTTGAAAATTAAAAAATATTAGATCAGTCTGGTATCTCATTGTGGAATTCCATCTTCAAGTACTATTGGTCAGTACTTCAAGTACTTCTTTGACTTCTTCTTCCTCGTCTAATCAAAACATATTGAACAATTAGAGTTTTCCCCAGACTACAAACCAATTACAGAGCTTAGTCTTTCACCAGAGTAAGCTTCATTATATCCTAAACATTCGTATTTGATATGATGAAAAAGTTCATGGTGTGTGTTTCGAAGACCACACTGCTTTCCCGTGGCGTTCATGGAAAATAATGTCTGAACATAGGAGGGGATTCCTCCCTTGTGTACATACATGACAAAACCCAGGGCCTTGTTACCTAATAGGGTTGGTCTAGACTGTGCTCTAGAAACTTTAATTTTAAACGTAATTACTCCTGGGAAAGGAGTAAAGTGTCTAAAGCTTTGCACTACTGAATAAGTTACTTAGCGTAAAATGTGACTTTTATTTTAAGTAAGGAAACCCAAGATCTTGCCACATTTTTCTAAAGATTTGTTCTCTTGGAGGCAAGAGAGAATGTCACTTGATTAGAGTTTTATGGTTAATATCAAATATTAAAACATATTTATTGCTCCATTGGGTAGCTGAGAGATGGAAGTATCTATCGTCTTGTCCTGTTTGTAAACATTTATTCCTTGTCTTGTCCTGTTTATAAACTTTTATTGCTCGATTAACATGCTTTGCAGAATTAAGGAACTAAACCTAAACCACACCAATGTAGTCAAGACATTAAAAGCAACAATGAGGAAAAATCAAGACAAACTTTACTTGTTGGCTTTGTGTTGAACGCAGAAATCATCTTGGGAATAGAACACCCAAAATTTTTTTTGTTTTCTTATTTGGATAAGCACGGAGAATTTTCTCGAATGGGATAGAATTGACTTAGCCTTCGCTTCTAAAATCATTGGTTTAACCTCGAACACACAAAAATGCTTTCATTTTTGCATTAAGTGTTGCGTTTAAGGGTTTTAAGCATGTATCCCTGTAACTGTATAAATCTAAGTGTCAATCAAGCACAAAACTAAAGAACGTAGGCTACTTATAAGATTGGGAACTGGCGCTAATGTCAAAAGACTCATCAATGCTATCTAGTATTTGGCGCCCGACCCAGGGACCTTAGTAGTCAAGAAGCGTCGTTAATCCGATACAACAAAGTATTTGGCGTTTCTAGGAACTTTTTTTCAAACTTTATGGTTTTGTTTTAGCCAAGGGCGTGTTTGTCTTATTTCCTGTGGTGGCGCAGTGGGTTTGACTTCAGCTTGGTAACACGGGACCTAGAGATCGAACCCGGCAGTGACAATACATTGCAGAGCCGACCCAAGGATTCATCTGGTACAACACAATTTATAGGATCAACTTGTTCTGTCATTATGCAGTGTGTTTGATCTGAGCTTGATAACACAGAACCTAGAGCTCGAACTCAACTGTAGAAATACGCAGGGCCGACACAAGGACCTTAATAACCAAGATGTGTCGTTAATGTGATGCAATACAATACTTAGTAATGACTTGTATCTGGCGCAGTCGGTTAAATCTGAGATTGATTACACGGAACCCAAAGTTCGAACTCAGCTGTAGCAATGCTCTGCATGGCCGACACAAGGATCTTAATAGCCAAGAAGCGTAGTTAAGTTGATGCAATACAATGTGTAGTAATGACTAGTCCTGTGGTGATACAGTCGGTTTATTCTGAGCTTGATAACAAAGAACCCAGAGTTCGAACTCAGCTGTAACAATAAATTGGAGGGCCGACGCAAGGACCTGGGCAGTCATGAAGCCTCGTTAATGCGATACAGTACTCTACGATATGATAATAACACAGACAGAGGAGAAATACAAGATCACCTGATGTGAAATTCAGCTGTTCAAAAACACAGAGTCCCATAAATAATGTTGAACAGTACGGTTGGGTTTGCTAAGCACATTGAAAATATGAAATGCTCATGCCTTAGAAAGATAAATCTGACGAAAATGATGGCAGGGGAGAGGTGCGAAGCTAATCCACCAGTAGTGAGGAAATTATCTGTTAAGTATATTTGGCCACAGGATTCATATAAAACCATTTTAACACGGCAGTTCAAATGAAGGTCAGCTAAACAAGCCGACCAGCTAAATAAGAGAGTTGGGGAGTTGTCCCCAACTCTATATCTTGCTCTTTACGCTAAAGTTTTACTATTTTTCCCAATTTTTTAAGAACGGCTACTGAAACCCGGAAGCCCTGGGATTGAGGTGGGGGCAAACCTTCATATACGGCTTCCAAAATGAACATGCAAATTTCGTTTTAATTTTTAACGTTTCACGCCAAATTCGAACCTGCATTAGTTGAAAAACGTTCAGAAATTAAACAAAAAAAAAGTTTTTTTAACTTAAATTAAGGAGTGTCATTAAAACCTAAAACGAACAGAAATTGTTCTATGTATGAAGGGTTACCCCCTCCTCAGTATCTTCCTCCTTACGCTAAGTTTGACTCTTTGTCAAAATTCTACTTTTAAAGTTATAAAAACTTTAGCATAAAGAGTGGGACGTTGAGGAGGGGACAGCCCCTTACATATACGGAATAATTTCTGTTCGTTTTAAGTTTTAATCTCACTCGTTACTTTCAGTTAAAAAAAAAAAACTTGTTTTCTTTTTATTTATTGAAAATAGGGATGCTGGCTGTTTTTATAAGAATAGGGATTGTCTAGGATTTGTCAAAGGACCAAAAACACGAATAGGGCTGCTTAAATAAGAATAGGATTTGACCTAGAACCATAAATAAGAACGGGGCTGCTGGCTGCTCAAATAAAAATAGGAGTTGACAATGGACCACAAATGAGAACAGAGTTGACGGCTGCTTAATTAAGAGTGTGGCTTCACAAACAAGGATAGGGTTGCTGGCTGCGTAAATAAGAATGGGAGTTAATCAGTGACTAAAAACAATATTAGGGCTTTTGGCTCTTTTAACAAGAATAGGGCTTGATCAAACATCATCAAATAAGAAAAGGGCTGCTGGCTTCTTCAATAAGAACAGGATTTGACCAAAGACCAGAAATAAGGATAGGGCTGTGGGCTGCTTAAGTAAGAATTGGAGCTAAAAAGGAAACAAGAGTGGGGCTGCTAGGCACTTGAATAAGAATAAGACTTGACCAGGTACCAAAAATTATAATAGGGCCGCTGGTCCCTTAAATAAGAATGGGACTTGACCAAGGACCACAAATAAGAAAAGGTATATTGGCTGCTTAAATAAGAATAAGAGTTGGCCAAGGACTACAATTGAGAATAGAGTTGCTGGCTGTTTAAATTTGAATAGGACTTGAACAGGGACCACAAATAAGAACAAGGAGGTTGGTTGTTCAAGTAAGCATGGTACTAAGAATAAGACTGCTATCTGCTTAAATAAGAATAGGACTTAACCGACAAGAATAGGACTGCTTACCTAAGACTAGGAGTCGACCAAGGACTATTCGTAATAGTAGGGCTGCTGGCTGCTTAAATAAGCATGGGATTTCATAAATAAGAATAGGGCTCCTTAAATAAGGATAGTAGTTGACCAAGGACTATAAATAATAATATGGCTGCTTAAAATAAGAATAGGAATTTACAACGATATACCAAAAACCACAAATAAGAAAAGGGCTGCTCTGTTTACTCCCCCCCCCCTAAAAGCAAGGAGCATCAATGGCGCTTTACTGAAGTCAATATATATATTTTAAACAGACTCTCTTTTATGATTTCATTTGCCTGGCATGCAGTAAATTTTAATACATGCTTCCTGTATTGTAATCACATTCCTTTCAAATGTATGGAAAAGTCATGTATTGATGCAAAATATTACTTCAAATAGGAGTATGGCCACTTGCTACTTAAATAAGAATAGGTTTTCACAGTAAGAATAGGGCTGCTGGCTGTTTAAATAAGAATAGACCAAGGACTGAAACAAAGGCAACAAACAAAGATACAGCTGATGGCTGCTTAAATAGGAACAGGACTTGACCAAGAAGCACAAATAAGAATAGGGCTACTGACAGCTTGTATAGAAATATGATTTGATCAAGCACCACAAATAAGAATAAGGGTGCTGTCTGGTTGAATAAGAATAGGACTTCACAAATAAGAAACGGGCTGCTTAAATAAGAATAGGAGTTGACCAAGGACTTAACCAAGGATCTTGAGTAAGAATAGAATAAGTCCCTGCTGTCTGCTTAACTAAGAGTAGGACTTCACAAATGAAATTAAAGCTACTTAAATAAGAGTGAGAGTTGACTAGGGACTACAAATAATTATAGGTCTGCTGGCTGCTTTGTACCAAAGTAGAAAGGAGTTACCTTTCAACACATTTCTTTGGTCATGCCCTAAGTTCCACCCTACCTCCTTATCAACATGGGTCCCTAGCTCCTGTTAGGGACTTCTCATCTGCTATTGTGAATGTTATTTTCCCATTAGTTGGTTAATTTCCCACCAATTTGAAGAGTAGTTTGCCTTTGAGTGAGACACTTCCTCTCTTTCTTTTTGCGTATAGGTTTGATGTAAGGGTATTCCAAGTTACCAGATAAACACACGCCTTGGCTTTCCCCCTCTGTTCTTACTGCTTATCCCACTCTTCACCGTATAAGCCGCGGTATACTTAGTCTGCGTAGTTGGAGCGACTTGTACCTGGAGCAGAGTTTCCACTGTTCTCTTCACCTTGGCGTATAGTCAAATTAGTAAAATCGGTAAATTAATCGCCTAAGCGAGGATAATCAGCCGGGATTCTTAGACCATCCTGTCCAACAAGAGATATACTCAAATGGAAGCAGTGAGAGAACGAATACTTGGCAGCAGAAAAGATAATAAGAAGTGGACTTAAATGAATATATAAGAGCGTCATTAGACTAAACTTTTCATTCTTAATAAATTTTGCGGTTAAAGAAAACTTCAAGTCATGTGTCTAAGGAGAAATTAATTAAAAGTTCCTCGTCTGATTTCATATCTCCCAATCTCTCTCTAGCCGTACCTTCGTCCCCCTCAATTTCCGCATATCCTTCGGACCACAAGTACGAATTGATTAAGGGCTACCTACTTTCATAAGATAATTCACAAGATAATTCACTACTTTCACAAGACGGTTGGCCCTGGAACCTAAATAGACTTTCTTTGATAACCAAATCCTCTTACCTTAAGGGTTTTGGTGATATTTCCGAACGTCGGCACCAACCGGGTTCAATGGCCTGGAATTGACGCCATTCTTCCCAGGTGGTAGCCAGAGACACAAAGAAGATTGTGAGTTTCTACCAAACTAATATGATTTGTTTTTTTAATAACTTAGTTAATAATTCTTTTAAAAATTATTAAAAACTCTTTTTAGTAACTTAGTTGTTAGTGAAATAAGTTTTTTTTTAAGCCTATCTTGACATCAAAGTCCAATTTAGACGCTTCTGGAGAGATTTTGATGTGACAATAATTTTAAGGGGCGCTACACGGCCATATACCCTGTTCAGACAAGAGAGTGGCAACAGTACCTCAATAGTACGTTTCAACTGTCTAGTTTGTGACTACTAATAATTTTACAGCAGGTGACATCGCTAGTTCACTGAGTTTGGGCAAGCTACCGAGCTGTCCACGCTACCAAGTCATAGACAACAGTAAGAATGGTTTTCACGAACTTTCTCAGAACTGTGTGGCAGAACAAGCCACATTCTTACAATATCAACTGTCATCATCTTGGAAATTACTTGTTTGTTTTTATATTTTGGTCCTTGTTTTCATTTATAAGTTTAGTGTCACATTTGAAATATTTTTTATTTAGTTAACTGGTTTATTGTCAGTTACCTCAATTTTTCAATAAAATTGCCTCGATTTTTTTTTTCTTTACTTTTTTTTAATGTACAGCTCAATTTGGCAACGTTATAGTTATCTTTTAGATATTTTTTTCTGAGACGAGTCCATCGCTAAAATTTATATAAGTGTAGAGTTATTTTTTGGTGTTTCTAACTTCTTATGTTGTATTTTCGTTCTGTGTATTTTCTTTTTTCGTTTATCTACTCTTCTGTGCATCTTTAATGTTTGTAAAGAGGGTAAAAATAAATTATTATTATAACAACCAGTTCTTTGGAAAAGATTTGACGCCAGAACACGAGAGATTAGCCTCAATGACTATATTACCATCATTGAAAAAAAACAGTACCTTATTTTTTAGGTTACGCCGGTCTTGGCTCCTCCTTGTATAATTTCAGCCTCTCAAAGAGATAAAATAATTAAGCTTGTACAGTATGTCATTGCTCTAGAGGTTCTTCCCAACTTACTTCCTGGAGTTGGAATTCCGTTGAAGAAGCGATCAGAATATGCTCATGAACTGTTGGACCAGGCTTCTGCATCCAATGTTTCTGACGTTGAGGTAAACTTGCATTTTTATTCAATAAAAATATTAGGTAGAATTGTTTTTTTTTATGTGCACAGTAGAACCGTAACAGATCTATTTCGGTGGTGTATCATTTTTTTCTGCGGGGAGGTACGAGGAATAAATTTAGGCTCCTTGCCTGGTTTCAAGTAGAGGTGCTCAGCTGTCTTAGTGTGGACAGTTTGAACAG
Source organism: Artemia franciscana (assembly GCF_032884065.1). Lineage (NCBI taxonomy): Eukaryota > Metazoa > Arthropoda > Branchiopoda > Anostraca > Artemiidae > Artemia > Artemia franciscana. The sequence continues at coordinate 66,703 of NW_027062815.1, read as the reverse complement.
TAACAGATCTATTCAGGTAAAAATTTTGGAGGTGTATCAGTTTTTTCTGCGGGGAGCTATGAGAATAAATTTAGGCTCCTTGCCTGGTTTCAAGTAGAGGCGCTCAGTTGTACGTAGTGTGCACATTTGAACAGTAACAGATCTGTTCAGATAAAAATATCGGAGATGCATCAGTTTTTTTCTGCGGGGAGGTACGAGGAATAAATTTAGGCTCCTTGCCTGGTTTCAAGTAGAGGTGCTCGGTTATACTTAAAGCGTATAAGCTTTAGAAAAAATTAATCCAAACATAAAAGATTTAGATAATATTGGTCAGTTTAAATCTCAGTCATATATAGAGCTACCGGACTACTATATCTTTGAAATATATCTGACGGGATTACCTCCCTGTAATTTAGCTTTGTTTTCGTATATTGTTTGATATATTTAATTTTACTAGATAGTATAAATGTATATATGTCTGTATTTATTTATAACCCATTATACAAAATAATGAAGTGATGGAGCACAATGGAAAAAAGAAAGAAACAACCTATCGTGTTACATTCTTAAATACAAACAAAAATAATTCCACTACAAAAAAACATTTAGCCATTCATGGCCAGTTTGATATTTTTTCATCAAATAGGAGTTGTGGGTCCACGGAGGAACTCGCAACAGAAACTTAGCAAATTTGAAGAAAACGCACTTTATCCTAGGGTGGTCAGATTCACTAAATGTGGGGTGAAACGGTACTAAATACAGAATATGCGGCAGGACGACACTATTGTAAATCCTCGCAAGATGGGCTCTGTTCAAATGAAACTGAGAACTAACGATTGTACCATATGCACGACGGATTTTAGTTTCCATACTTTCTAGCGTCAATAGCCAAGTTTTCTTCAGTTTTTTTTTCCAATAGGAAGCCAAGATAATTCAACTTAACACAATGCTTTACTTCTGTACCATTCAGATCTATAGATATATCATCTGATCTAGTCACATCTAATCCATTAAAAACCAAAACATCACATTTTCTAGCATTTAGGGAAAGCCCAATATCACTGTAGTTTTAGATATCTCTAAAAAACATTTTTCTAGCCCACTGGTAGTCCTACTAATATTAAAAATATCGTCTGCATAACATAATATCGACAGATCAGTGCCTTTATATATACAGCACGAAGAAAGTTGGCACTGAGCTGGAAGCGTCGCCTTATTATAAACCGTGGGAGAAGTAACCGCACCCTGCTTAACCCCGACATGAATTGGCATATCATCAGTCAGTAAATTGCTTCCAGGTATACTTTTTTGCTTTCACATGGCGGTACATGTACAGAAGAGGTCTAACTAAGTCTAGCGATACACCACGGTCTAAAAGCTCATTCATTGCTTGGGGATGCAACAACGAATCAAATGCTTTATTAACATCATATGTTCCAAGCGCTAGAGTACTACCGGATTTACCTGCATTGGTCAACAAATTGCACAGACATTTTAGAGCATGGAAGCAACCAATCTTAGACTGGAAGCCAAACTGGTGAGGAGGCATATAATAGAGAGAACGTAGGTTATTAATTTTAAGTAATTCAAACACCTTAACAAAACGCTTGAAACAGTTATAGGTCGATACGATGAGTATTCACTCGGATCCTTACCTTTTTTTGAGAATCGGTGAAATAAGACCAACACAAAAATAATCTGGAACTATACCACTGCAAAAAACCATCTGTTACAACATAGAAAGATGACACATAAGCTAATCAGATCCATTTTGTAAATAAGAGCGCATATGCCATCATAACCCATAGATAGTCTTTTATTAAGCTTTCGTATAACTTCACGTAATTCATGAGAACTTACTACAAAGGTACCCGGTCCAGGAGTACGAAAGCGATTGTTTAATTCCGTTTCAAATTTCTCGAGAGTGTTAACGTCGGGTTCGGTGAACCGACCTTTGAAATATGAATGCCACTGGTTCTCACTATTGGCAATTTTGATTTCCCGAGTTTTATTATTTGCCGAACGAGTTTTCCATAACTTATTAGGGTCACTCGCGATCCATTCTGCAATTGCAACCCTTTTGCCAACCCGGTGAGCTTTGAGCTCCTTCTGAAAGTGCCGCTTAGTAAGTAATCGTAAAGTATCACAACTCCGTTTCTAGGTTTTTCACAACCATTCCACAGACGGAACCAAAATACAGATTAACAACTTCAGCGTTTAATCGAATCGAGTTAAAAAAACCAAAGTGTTGCTCTCGCAACACTTTACTCGGCAAAGCCGAGCAAAGGTTGCCGCAACACCTCACGTTGCCCTTACGACGTAGATCTAGTTTGTTCTGTGGCAGTGGTTTACTCATGAATATGCCTTTTTATATCCAAATTGTTTTAAGCTTATCTTCTTCTGCTATAGGTATCCGTGTATAGATGAAATCACTTAGAAGCTCTGGATAAACTGTATATTCTCACTTGATTCTGAACCGGGGCTTCTTGTTATGGCTCCCCCTCTAAAGCTATCCTACTAATGGACCGCCTCCCCCTAAGGCCGTCACTATTTATGCTAAAATCTAGTAAAGGCTGAGGTTCTTAAGGGTAATATCCTGGAACCTAATCTTTTTTTATACATATTAACGACCTAGGGAACAATTTTATTAACCTTTTACATCATATTGCTGACGATACGGAGATTCAGGCAGCTGTCGGTGCAAATGACTGGCCTTTAAAAGCTGCCCTGTCAAAAAAAAAAAAAAAAAAAAAAAAAAAAAAAAAACAGACCTCCCAGTTATAGAAAAGCGGTTTGATACCTTATTGTTTAACTTCATCGTATCCAGGAGGAGCTACTAATTACCCAATCAACGGTCTCGGGTCGACAACCTGACCTTTCCTTCATGATTAAATTTAGTAATAGAGTTGACAAACATCGTCTTTTTGAAATTTGTTTCTCCAAAGAACTTTCTTGGATGCATATCTTGATCACGTTTGATCCTCCTGCGCGAGAAAAGCTGGATGTGGTTTTTCTCGATCTAAGAACTTCTTACCTTCCAGCTCGATTATCCCTCTACACTTGTCGTGAAATGGGCGTTCCAAGGGATCCATGTTAGGGTCTCAGGGGGATTTTGTGCACCTCATCTACCGCTACTAAAGGTATTTTTGATTCAAGTTCAACGTTCAATCAGTTTTAATTAACAAAGAAAAAACTTGAAATTCGCTGCTCTGTGACAAACTACGTTTTGAGACACATAAACATAAAAGATTATTTACTAGTATATAGTACGGCTCCCACTTCACTGTTAAACTCAGCCACACGCCTCCTGAAATATATTTACTGAAAAAAAAACAACAAGCAACTTCTACTGAAAGTAAAGAGAATCATTGGAACTTTAAGTGAGCAGAATTTATTTGGTATATGCAGGAGGCTGCGCCCTCCTCTACTATTTTTTTTGCTCTTGAAAAAGCTTCTGATTTCAATTCAACGGCCCTTGTGTTTCAGTATTCGCTCTTAAAGAATTGGTACGAAAAGTCAGACTCATGCGAATATATAATATCTGATTGTTTTTCAAAGCATACCCGGGCCCATCCAGGAATTTGTGTTGACTACCGGTTCCGTAAATCCCACCCCCGATCTCTTGTCGTTAAATTTTATGGATCAGTAAGTGTAAATGCATTGTTGGTGCTCTTTGTTGTTGGTGCTCTTTGTTTTTTCTAGTTCTATTACTTACGAATTATGATGTTGGATTACAATTAAAATTCATGACAAAATTTGAATATTTAGTCATAATTTTCAATAAAACAAGTCTGTTGAATAAGTACTTAATAACTCTTCCCCTACAAAATTTTGGATGGCCGGAAAGGGGTATCATTGCTCATATGGATGAGAATTCTATGTGTCTTTTGATCTTTAACGCGACTAAAGCCATCGGGAGCTATAAAATAAGGTTATCTGATGTTTAAATACTTTGTATAAACATGTTTAATCGCATTCAACATTGTATATAGTTAGGACAAAATAACTATTGACATTTCAAATCACTAAAAAAAAAACAAAGCCCCAAGTTGCACGTGACTGTCGCCCCACTCAAAGAAATTTCCTGGTGAGACCCTTGATGCCCCGGATCACCTTTTCTATCTGCGTGCCATTAGGTACGTTGATGTTGTCTTTTATTCTACATAGAAAAAGATTGTCGGAATGGGACGGACACTACAACCCCCCTTTACCCTGCTAGCATCAATAATAAAAACATAGACAAAAATATCTTCGCCAAAATTTAATCTAAATTCAATTAAAGTTTCAATAAGAGTTGGGATATTTGGGTACTAAAATGCGCTATTTGAAGTATCTACCCCGTGCCCCGCCTACAAATAACCCTGCGCTCCTTCTTTGCGCTCATATAACCCTGTGCTTATCTCACGAACTTCAGCTGATGCAGATTTACACATCACTGTGCATAATTTTATTTATGAAATTTGAAGCAAATCAGTTTAGTTAAATGAAAATTAAAATTAAATTTCAGAAATTTTGTTTGAGCAACAAGAAGGGAAGTATTGCCCCGCAGCCATTCTGACTGCCGTGTATGACAAGAATATAGCGGATGTTGGCTTAGGCAATAGATATCTGAAACTCACTTGTAAGTCTGACCTATATGTGCTATTAAATTTCGGAAAATTCGGTCAAAGTCATGACTTGCACAAAAATTTTGAATTTCGGATATCTTGGTTGACCTTGCCAGAATCACATCCTTGAAAGATAATGGCCTTATTGTACTCTTTGGCGTGTTGATGCAATCGGCCTCCAGTTCTAAAAAATGCACTTGGCCTCCAGAAAAGGATTGTCCAAATATCTGAGAAACTAGTACATTGTAGAGGAGGAACCTAAGTGTGACCAAATAGTAATTTGAAATCTGAATCCCAAATTGATAGGAATAATGTCTAGAATGGTAATTCTTTTTTACCAATTATCTGTAATTAGTAATTACTCAGGATTTATGAGCAATAAAGAAAATTGTGATCGATTGAGAAATGGTACGTTTTATACGCCTTTAATATTCTTTTTTTTTCAGAAATACGATCGACTGTCGTTTACAACACGAGCTTTACTAAAAATAGCGTCCGATCCAAATTTGGGTTGTCTGATTTATTCAACCAGCCTTCCAGACATTCTTGCGGCTCTTCTGCAGCTGTGCTATGCTCCAATTAAGGAACCTGATCCAAAATCTACATGTAAGTATTTAAATTGAAATATATTGACTAATAAGTTATCGCACTGAGTGGCCAGTACTAAAATTAAAGTTCAAACAATGTCTAAGACTAGCATTTCTTTTTTTTGCATATTGGTGTTTATTCAGTTGTTTTTATGGCACTTGGTATTAACCAAGTGACATATAGCAATCGCCAATTCTGTCGGTCTGTCTGTCTGTCTGTCGGTCCCGGTTTTGCTACTTTAGGCACTTCCAGGTAAGCTAGGATGATGAAATTTGGCAACCGTATCAGGGAGCGGGCCAGATTAAATTAGAAATAGTCGTTTTCCCGATTTGACCATCTGGGGGAGAGTGGGGGGCCGGTTAATTCGCAAAAAATAGAAAAAATGAAGTATTTTTAACTTATGAGCGGGTGATTGGATCTTAATGAAATTTGATGTTTGGAATGATATTGTGTCTCAGAGCTCTTATTTTAAATTCCGACCGGATCTGATGACATTGGGGGGAGTTGGAGGGGGGAAACCTAAAGTCCCGGTTTTGCTACTTTAGGCACTTCCAGGTAAGCTAGGACGATGAAATTTGGCAAGCGTATCAGGGACCGGACCAGATTAAATTAGAAACAGTCGTTTTCCTGATTTGACCATCTGGGGTTGGGGGGGGGCGGTTAATTCGGAAAAAATAGAAAAAATAAAGTATTTTTAACTTATGAGCGGGTGATTGGATCTTAATGAAATTTGAGGTTTGGAATGATATTGTGTCTCAGAGCTCTTATTTTGAATCCCGACCGGATCTGATGACATTGGGGGGAGTTGGAGGGGGGAAACCTAAAATCTTGGAAAACACTTAGAGTGGAGGGATCGGGATGAAACTTGATGGGAAAAATAATTCTAAAAAATAAGTAAAAATGACGTATTTTTAACTTACGAAGGAGTGATCGGATCTTCATGAAACTTCATATTTAGAAGGACCTCGTAACTCAGATATCTTATTTTAAATCTCAACCGGATCAAACGTAATTGGGGGGGGCAGTTGGGGGGACCGGAAATCTTAGAAAATACTTAAAGCGGTGAGATTAGGATGAAAGTGGATGGGAAGAATAGAAACCTGTCTAAGATACGTGACTGACATAACTGGACTGGATCTGCTCTCTTTGTTGGAATTGGGGGGGGGGGGGGGGTAATTTTGAAAATTGAGGTATTTGTAACTTACGAAAGGGTGACCAGATCTTAATGAAATTTGATATTTAGAAGGATCTTGTGCTTTAAAGTTCTAATTTCAAATTCCGACCAGATCCTGTGACATTCGGGGGAGTTGGAGGGGGAAACCAGAATTCTTGGAAAACATGAAAATTGGGGTATTTTTATCTTACGAATATATGATCGGATTGTAATGAAATTTGATTTTTAGAAGGAATTCATGTCTCAGAGCTCTTATTTCAAATCCCGACCAGATCTTTTGACATTGAGGGGAGTTGGAGGGGGAAATCTTGGAAAAACACTTGGAGTGGAGGAATCGGGATGAAGCTTGGTGGATAGAATAAACAAGTGTCCTTGATACGTGATTGACAGAATCGTACTGGATTCGCTCTCTTTGGGGGGAGGGTTCAGTGATTTGGCGAGTTCGGTGCTTCTGGACGTGCTAGGGCGATGAAAATTGGCGTGTCAGGGAGCTGCACAATTTGTCTTGATAAAGTCGTTTTCCCAGATTCGACCATCTGGGGGGCAAAAGGGAGAGGAAAAATTAGAAAAAATTAGGTATTTATAACTTACGAGTGGGTGATCGGATCTTAATGAATTTTGATATTTAGAAGGACTTTGCGACTCAGAGCTCTTATTTTAAATCTTGACCGGCATTAAGCCTCTTATTTTCCTTTTTAAATCAATCTATTGATTTATAGAATTTTGTTAGAGCTCATACCATATTATCTCTTGGCTCTTAGCTCTTCTCGCCTCGTCACAAGTGCCATATGAGCTCTTAGCTCTTGTTTTTATATTCTTTTTCCGACGTTCAATTTTGAGGTTAATCTAATATGTTTTTGGTTCCAACTGTTAAACTGATTCCTTGTGACCATATGAGTAAAGTGGTTTTTAGAGCAAGAAAATTATCTAGCTGAACTTTAAGAGCCAAGGCATTAAATTACTCTAGTGTTGCCAACTTGCTTGAAACAATCTTTATTTCGAGCTGAAAGTTTCTATTTCTCACAATATCGAAAAAAGAAACCATTATAACAAATATCACTGAAAAAAATGAATATGGATCGACAAATTTAATATATATATATATATACATATGCACCACCCCAACACCTAGTTGGTGGGGGCGCTTCGCGCCCCCCCCAAGCCCCCCCGCGCGCGTAAGTCGTTACGCGCCATAATAGTTACGCGCCATTGTAGTTGTGTCCCTATGTCCCACCTGTGAATATAGATATATATATATATATATATATATATATATATATATATATATATATATATATATATATATATGGTTTTAACTACGTAAAACTTGCGAATATACAACATTCTTTGCTGTCCCATTGTCTTTGCATATAAATAGATTGTCAGGTTTACCGACTCTTGAACATGCAACATATAATGGTCCATGGGAAAACAATCTGTATTCAGATCTATACCTCATGATTCTAATGATTGCCCTTGAGCTTTGTTGATGGTGATTGCTAATCGACCATTCCCTGTCCCGGTGTCCCGGTCGTCATTTACATCCCCCTGTTTCCCCCGGTGTCCCCGTTGTAGTTGTGTCCCTGTGTCCCGGTCGTCATTTATATTCCCTGTGTCCCAGTCGTCATTTGTATCCCGGTGTACCGGTCTGTATATACATTCGTTTTTTAGTTTTGTTCTTCTCCTTTATTTTTTTTAGTTTTTTAGATGAAAATTTATTTTAGTTTTTTCCTTTTTTTCTTTTTAGTTTTTTATTGGTTTTTACCTTTATGTTAGCTTATTTTTCCGTTTTTTCCTTTTTTTTTATTTTTTTTTTATTTTTTATTTTTTTTAGTTTTTTACCTTTTTTAGTTTTTTTAGTTTTTTTAGTTTTTTAGCTTTTTTACTTTTTTTATTAGTTTTTAGTTTTTTTGTAGTTTTTGCCTTTTTTAGTTTTTTCAGTTTTTTTAGTTTTTTATTGGTTTTTACCTTTATTTTAGCTTATTTTTCAGTTTTTTCCTTTTTTTTAGTTTTTTTTAGTTTTTAGTTTTTTTAGTTTTTTACCTTTTTTTAGTTTTTTTAGTTTTTTTAGTTTTTTAGCTTTTTTATTTTTTTTATTAGTTTTTAGTTTTTTTGTAGTTTTTGCCTTTTTTTTAGTTTTTTTAGTTTTTTAGCTTTTTTATTAGTTTTTAGTTTTTTTTGTAGTTTTTGCCTTTTTTTAGTTTTTTTTAGTTTTTTAGCTTTTTTATTTTTTTTATTAGTTTTTAGTTTTTTTTGTAGTTTTTGCCTTTTTTTAGTTTTTTCAGTTTTGACGTCACCTAATCCAGTTTTTTCAGGTGACGTCACCTGATCCACGATCCACAGATCTACAGACAACTTATTTTTATATATATAGATAGTTTTTTTTTTTTTTACTTATGTCCTGGTCGTCATTTATACTCCCTGTGTCCCGGTGCTTTGTTGATTGCTAATCGAACATTCCTTTTGTCCTGGTCGCTTTCTCTTTGAGTGTCGTCATTTATTTTTTTCTTTTTTAGTTCTTTTAGTTTTTACCTTTTTTAGTTTTTTTTAGTTTTTTAGATGAAAATTTTTTTTAGTTTTTTCCTTTTTTTCTTTTTAGTTTTTTATTGGTTTTTACCTTTATTTTAGCTTATTTTTCAGTTTTTTCCTTTTTTTTAGTTTTTTTTTATTTTTTATTTTTTTTAGTTTTTTACCTTTTTTTAGTTTTTTTAGTTTTTTAGCTTTTTTACTTTTTTATTAGTTTTTAGTTTTTTTTGTAGTTTTTGCCTTTTTTTAGTTTTTTCAGTTTTTTTTTTTAGTTTTTTATTGGTTTTTACCTTTATTTTAGCTTATTTTTCAGTTTTTTCCTTTTTTTTAGTTTTTTTTAGTTTTTAGTTTTTTTAGTTTTTTACCTTTTTTTAGTTTTTTTAGTTTTTTTAGTTTTTTAGCTTTTTTATTTTTTTTTATTAGTTTTTAGTTTTTTTTGTAGTTTTTGCCTTATTTTTAGTTTTTTTAGTTTTTTAGCTTTTTTATTAGTTTTTAGTTTTTTTTGTAGTTTTTGCCTTTTTTTAGTTTTTTTAGTTTTTTAGCTTTTTTATTTTTTTTTATTAGTTTTTAGTTTTTTTTGTAGTTTTTGCCTTTTTTTAGTTTTTTCAGTTTTGACGTCACCTGATCCAGTTTTTTCAGGTGACGTCACCTGATCCATCCACACACAGACAGACAACTTATTTTTATATATATAGATTAGTTTTTTTTGTAGTTTTTGCCTTTTTTTAGTTTTTTTAGTTTTTTAGCTTTTTTATTAGTTTTTAGTTTTTTTTGTAGTTTTTGCCTTTTTTAGTTTTTTTAGTTTTTTAGCTTTTTTATTTTTTTATTAGTTTTTAGTTTTTTTTTGTAGTTTTTGCCTTTTTTAGTTTTTCAGTTTTGACGTCACCTGATCCAGTTTTTTCAGGTGACGTCACCTGATCCACACATCCACAGACAGACAACTTATTTTTATATATATAGATAGATATATATATATATATATATATATATTATATATATATATATATATATATATATATATATATATATATATATATATATATATATATATATATATATATATATCTTCATTCAATCCTAACATTCTTAATAACTGTGGATGTATTAAAGTTGAAAAATAGAGAACATTTTATGCTTATTTTGTTTTCAGTAAAGTGCAAATTATGGACTCGTCCAAGGCATGGGGGGCATCAGCCCTACTCATCTTAATTTCTGCTCATTTTGGGTTTTACTTGGTTATTTATTGTAGTTTCTGCTCTTTTGGGTTTCATTTATTTATTGAAGTTAATTTGTGGTAGTTTTATATCAGAAAATTATTGTACTCTATTTCGGCACATTTTTGGTTCAATGTAGCTCTTTAATTTTTTTTGTAAAACTTCTTTTGTGGAATTTTTTTTTAAAGTGGTATGATAAAGCAAAGAGAAAAATTTTACTATAGAGAACTTTGGTGCATTAAAATGCATTAAATAGAGATTGAAAACAGATACCGCCATTGACAGTGTAGACTAACCCAGCAGAAACTGAGACATTTCAAACAAGCTTAATTTTAATTTTAAAAAATATGAATTTGAATTAACGTCCCTGGCACAGATTTTTAATAACAGATGTTGGAAAATAAAAAATACTGTTTTTGGACCATAGAAGATGGAAAAAAAAACATACTAGAATATTCATCTCCTACCAGATTTCAACATAATTTGCTCTAAGCCCTGAAAGAAAACTTCCCAATTGATCCTTTTTACTGCCACCAACTACAAGCGCTTCGATTTAGACTTAATCATTTTTTATTTAGTGTAGCTCTTTACTTTTCCTTGAAATTTTTTATTTATAGAAAACTTGTCTTTTTCGTTCGTTTTTCTTGACATAGTCTTTTTCAATGGTAAAGAAAATAATTTTAAATCTTCTTGTTTTTTCCTATAAGAATCCTTATTTTGCCTTACTATTTGTATGTCGGACAAAAGTTTTCAACAATTTTTTATAATATATGCCCTTTTTAAAATCAAGACACACATTGCGTTCCTTGCTTAGTTTTACACCAGCTCAACTTTCCCAGAAAAACAAGACTTAAATCCCTTTCTAAAACATTGTGTCTCTGCTGTTTTGACAACTTTGATGCACTTACACTTTCTGATTTGGTTCAATTGTAAGAGCAGAAGTTATAATTGTAGTAGTCCTGATAATTTCATCTTAAGACCATCAGTCGTTCTTGATATTGCTGAGACATCTTATTGACAACCACCATTTGCATAGTGTCATTTGTTGTAGTTTTAAAGCAACGCAAACTTTTCGTGAAAGTTTCTACTTAATACCATATTCTACACCCTTTTCCTGCCTGGATATTTCGACAATTGGATGAACTGAAGCTCTTTTGATTTAGTCGAATTGTTGGAGTTATAGTAGCATTTGTAGTTGAAGAAGAAGCAGCAAAAGTGACATTGTTGGTGCTCCCTGTTGGCGATCTGCATGCTCATAGTGTGTTTTGGTATAGTTCAGTATCCCCCAAAACATTCCGTAAAAGCTTCACCTTAATACCCTTAGCTTCAGTAGAAGTAAAATTTGTAGCAGAGGTAGTAGTAGTAGTAGCATTGGTAGCATTATGCCCTTAAGATTTTTTTAACATCTCCCTCAACATACGCTGAATAATTCAACTTATTTCTATAAACAGTTCCTGGGGCGTTGCTGAAACGCCCTTTTGACAACCTGCATGCACACGGTGCGCTTTGATTTAGTTTGACACTGTCTCAGCATTCCCTGAAATTTTTACCTTAACAATCCTAGCATTGGTAGCAATGTTAGTGGTAGCAGTAGTAATAATAGTAGCAGTAGTAGTCATAGTAGAATTGGTAGGAGTAGTAGCATGCAAATGTTGCATTTTGTTTCGTTCAACATCCGTTACAACAAGCCCAGTACGTTTCAACTTCATGCTCAAAGCCGTTTCCAATGTATTGCTGACACGCCCTTTTGACAGCTTGCATTCGTACAGTGTGATTTGATTAAGTTCAACTTCCCTGTTAATATTACCTGAAATTTTCACCATCATAGCATTAGCCTTAGTTGTAGCATTAGTCACCGTATTAGTAGGAGTGTTCCTGGTAGTAGTAGTAACAGTAATGTTAGTAGTAGTACTAACAGTAGTAGCTCTAGTAAAGTAGCAGTAGTAGTATGTTGCCTCTAGGTCTGTTGAAAATCCCCCTCATCAGATCCTGGAAGTTTCAACTTATTACTCTAAGTCGTTATAATAATGCCGCTGGGCGTTTTTGATAGCCTGTATTTCTGTTGTAGTCATTTAGTTTTAGTTTAGTTTAACTCCCTCCTCAACTTTTCCTAAAATTTTCTCCTTAAAAATCCAAGTCTTAGTATTAATTGCAATAGAAGTAGTGATTTGAGTAGTAGTAGTAGTGGTAGTAGCATTATTAGGAGTGGACCAAATAATCTTCCCCTTGAGCATGTCCATAAAGTTTCAACTTAACACCTTAGGCCTTTCTCGAAAAACACCTTTTTGGCAACCTGCATGCAATTAGTGTGTTTTGATCAAGGTCAACTTTCTCATTAATATTCTCTCAGATATTCGCCTTTACTCTTAATGTTACTAGTATCATCTTAGTAGTGGTAGGAGTAGTAAGAGCAGTCATGATGCATCTGTAGTAGTAGTAACAGTGCTAGCAGCAGTATTAGTAGCAGTAGTAGTATGTATGTATTGCCTTCTGTTCAGTCGAACATCCTCTTCGTCATGTCTTGCAAGTTCGAGCTTGACACAGATTGACACAGTAAGCAGTTTCTAAGATTTTGCTGATACGCCCTTTCGACAATCCGTATGTACACCGTGTGTTCTGATTCAGTTAAACTTTCCCTTGAAGATTTCTTCAATTTTTTATCCTCAGCCTTAGTAGTAGCTGCAACAGAGGCAATAGCTTTCAATTTCTAATCAAACGAGCTTCCACAATTTCTACGTCAACTCTTTCTATGCGAAAGCGCCTTGGGGAAAAAAAGAAACAAATAAGTAATAATGAAATAATAATAAACAAATAAAAATAAAATAATGCTGATATGCAAATTTGATAAAGTGAATGCAAACAGCATGTTTTGATTCTTTTCAACTTTTCCTTCAATGTTCCCTGAAATTTTTACCTTCATATCTTTAGCCTTCGTCGTAGTAGTAGTCAGAATAGTAGTAGTACGAGTACTCGTAACAGTAGTAGTAAGATCAGTATTAGTACTGATAGTAGTAGCACTAGTGGCAGCAGTAGGAGTAGTATGCATATTTTTTCTTTTTTATCAGTTGAAAATTCCCCTCATCAACCCCTGGAAGTTTCAACTTCATAGAATAAGCCGTTGGTATGATGTTGCCGATATGTCCTTTTAATAGCCTGCAACTTATTTACGTAAACAGTTCCTGGGGCATTGCTGATATGACTTTTTGACAACCTGCGTCCACATAGTGTGGTTTGTTTTAGTTCAATTCTTCACTTAAAATTTCCTGAATCTTTTATCTTAATACTCTTAGTCCTAATGGTAGTTGTGATGGCGGCAGTAGCTGGAGTAATGTTAGTAGTATTAGTTGCATTATTAGTAATAGCGTCGAGTTTTTGGTCGAATGATCTTCCCCCTAAGCATTCCCTAAAAGTTCCAATTTAATACCCTAAGCCGTTCCTGAGATACGCCGTTTTGACAGCCTGTAAGCTCATAGCGTGTTTTGATTTAGTTCAAATTTTGTATCAAATTTTTACCTTTATTCCCTTAGCCTTAGTAGTACAAGTGTCATAGTTGTAGGATTAGTAGTAGTAGAGGTAGCAGTAGTATTAGTATTAGTGTTGTGTTAGTAGAAGCTATAACGGTAGTTCCAGTTGTATTAGTAGCAGTAGAAGTTTGCACATATCGTCTTTTGGTCAGTTGAACACCCCTCATGATGCCCTGGAAGTTTCAGCTTGATACAGTAAGTTGCTCTTAAGGTATTACTGATACACCATTTTGGTAATCTGTATGCTCATAGTGTATTTTGATTTAGTTCACCTTTCTTTTTAACATTTTCTTAGATTATCACCTCCATATCCTCAGCCTTGACACAGAAGCAGTAGTTCTAAAAGCATTAGTTGTCACTATGAGCGCAGTAGCTGTAACAGCAATAGTAGTAGTTGTAGTAGAAGGGGAAATAGTAGTAGTAGTTGTAGTAGCGTGCAAACTATTTTCTTTTTAGTCAGTTGATTATCCCCTCATCATTCCCTGAAAGTTGCAACATAATACCCTCAGTTATTCCTGAGTTACGCCTTTTTGACGTATTCACGTATTGTGTTTTGAGTTAGTTCAACACTCCCCTCAACATTGTCTGAAAGCTTTACCTGAATGCCCTTGGTCTTTTTGAACAACAAAGGTCCAACATGCCCTTCTTCCCAAAAATAAATACTAAATGTAATTAAATAAAAAGACAAGTTTTTTTAACTGAAAGTAAAGAGCGACATTAAAACTTAAAACAAGCAGAAATTATCCAGTATATGAAAGGGGCCGTTCCCTCTTCAACGCCTCTCCCTTTGCGCTAAAGTTTGACTATTTCTCTCAACTCTACTTTTTAAAACGGTAAAACTTTAGCGTAAAGAGCAGGGCGTTGAAGAGGGAACAGCCCCTTTCATATATGGGGTAATTTCTGCTCGTTTTAAGTTTTAATGTCGCTCCTTACTTTCAGTAAAAAAAAAACTTGTATTTTTATGGCACTGGTATTAACCAAGTAACATATAGCAATCGCAAATCCTGTCGGTCTGTCTGTCAGTCTGTCTGTCGGTCCCAGTTTTGCTACTTTAGGTACTTCCAGGTAAGCTAGGGCGATAAAATTTGGCAGGCGTATCAGGGACTGGACCAGATTAAATTATAAATAGTCGTTTTCCCGATTTAGCATCTGGGGAGGGGAGTGGAGGGCCCGTTAATTCGGAAAAAAAATAGAAAAATTGAAGTATTTTCAACTTACGAACGGTTGATCAGATCTTCATGAAATTTGATGTTTGGAAGGATATCGTGTCTCAGAGGTTTTATTTTAAATCCCGACCGGATCTGGTGACACTGGAGGGGGGAGTTGGGAGGGGGAAACCTAAAATCTTGGAAAACACTTAGAGTGGAGGGATCGGGATGAAACATGGTGGGAAAAATAAGCACAAGTCCTAGATACATGATTGACATAACCGGAACGGATCCGCTCTCTTTGGCGTAGTTGGGGGAGGGTTTAATTCTGAAAAATTAGAAAAAAATGAGGTATTTTTAACTTACAAACCTTTGATCGGATTTCAGTGAAATTTGATATTTAGAAGGATATAGTGTATCAGAGCTCAAATTTTAAATCCCGACTGGATCTGGTGACATTGGGGGGGGGGGAGTTTGGAGGGGGAAACCTAAAATCTTGGAAAATACTTAGAGTGGAGGGATCGGGATGAAACTTGGTGGTAAAAATGAGCACAAGTCCTAGATACATGATTGACATAACCAGAACGGATCCGCTCTCTTTGGGTTAGTTGGGGGGGGGTTAATTCTTAAAAATTATAAAAAATGAGGTATTTTTAACCTACGAACGGGTGAGCGGATCTCAATGAAATTTGATTTTTAGAAGGATATCGTGTCTCAAAGCTCTTATTTTAAATTCCCACCGGATCTAGTGACATTGGGGGGGAGTTTGGGGTAGAGGAACCTAAAATCATGGAAAACGCTTAGATTGGAGGGATCGGGATGAAACTTAGATACGTGATTTACATAACCGGAACGGATCCGCTCTTTTTTTGGGGGGGGGGGTAATTCTGAAAAATTAGAAAAAATGACGTATTTTTAACTTACGAAGGAGTGATCGAATCTTCATGAAACTTCACATTTAGAATGACCTCGTAACTCAGATTTCTTATTTTAAATCTCAACCGGATCCAGCGTAATTGGGAGGGGGGGACCGGAAATCATAAAAAATACTTAAAGCGGTGATATCAGGATGAAACTTGTTGGGAAGAATAAAAACCTGTCTAAGATACGTGACTGACATAACTGGACCGGATTTGCTCTCTTTAGTGGAGTTAGGGGGGATAATTTTGAAAATTGAGGTATTTGTAACTTACAAAAGCGTGACCAGATCTTAATGAAATTTGATATTTAGAAGGATCTTGTGCTTTAAAGCTCAAATTTTGAATTCCGGCCAAAATCCTGTGCCATTGGGGAGAGTTTGAGAGGGGGACCGGAATTCTTGTAAAATGTGAAAATTGGGGTATTTTTATCTTACGAATAGGTGATCAGATCTTAATGAAATTTGATATTTAGAAGGAATTCATGTCTCAGAGCTCTTATTTCAAATCCCGACCAGATCTTTTAACATTGGGGGGAGCTGGTGGGGGAAATCTTGGAAAACACTTGGAGTGGAGGAATCGGGATGAAGCTTGGTGGATAGAATAAGCAAATGTTCTTGACACGTGATTGACGGAATCGTACTGGAGTCGCTCTCTTTAGGGGGAGCGATTCAGTGATTTGGCGAGTTTGGTGCTTCTGGACGTGCTAGGACGATGAAATTGATAGGTGTGTCAGGGAGCTGCACAAATTGACCTGATAATGTCGTTTTCCCAGATTCGACCATCTGGGGGTCTAAAGGGAGAGAAATAATCAGAAAAAATTAGGTATTTATAACGTACGAGTGGGTGATCGGGTCTTAATGAATTTTGATATTTAGAAGGACATCGTGACTCAGATCTCTTATTATAAATCCTGACCGGCATTAAGCATCTGATTTTCCTTTTAAATCAATCTATTGATTCATAGAATTTTGTTAGAGCTCATAGCATATGATCTCTTGGCTCTTAGCCCTTAGCTCTTCTTGCCTCGTCACAAGTGCCATATGAGCTCTTAGCTCTTGTTTTATTTAATTTCTGAATGTTTTTTAGTTAATCCATGTTTTGATTTCGGCTCTCCGCAGATGAATAATTAAAGCGAAATTTGTGTATTTATTTATTTGTGTAAATGGCTTTCCCATTATTTTGATCGAATGATTTTAAGAAAAAAGGAGGGGGAGGAGGCCCACTTGCCCTCCAATATTTTGGGTACTTAAAAAGGCAACTAGAACTTTTAGTTTTTTACGAACGTTTTCATTAGTAAAAGATATACGTAACTTACGAATTAGCTTACGTAACAAACTTCTATATTCGGAAGTTTTTATTACGTACTAGCTGTTGGCTAGTACGTAATGGCCCCCCGCGCGCATAAGTCGTTATGCGCCATATTAGTTACGCGTCATTGTAGTTGCGTCCCTGTGTCCCACCTGTGAACATAGATAGATATATATATATTTGTTTTAACTACGTAAAACTTGCGAATATACAACATTCTTCGCTGTCCCATTGTCTGTGCATATAAATAGATTGTCAGGTTTACCGACTCTTGAACATGCAACATATAATTGTCCATGGGAAAACAATCCGTATTCAGATCTATACCTCATGATTCCAATGATTGCCCTTGAGCTTTGTTGATGGTGATTGCTAATCGACCATTCCCTGTGTCGCCGTCGTCATTTATGTATCCCCCTGTGCCCCCCGGCGTCCCCGTTGTAGTTGTGTCCCTGTGTCGCGGTTGTCATTTATATTCCCTGTGTCCCGGTCGTCATTTGTGTCCCAGTGTCCCAGTCTGTAATTTCTCCTTGAGTATCCCGGTTGTCATTTATATTCCTTGTGTCCCGGTCGTCATTTGTTTCCCGGTGTCCCGGTCTGTATATACATTCGTTTTTGAATTAGTCTTTTTTTAGTTTTTTACCTTTTTTTTATTTTTTTTTTTTTTAGTTATACCTCGCTTTGTTGATGGTGATTGCTAATCGAATATTCCCTGTGTCCCCGTCGTCATTTATATATCCCCCTGTGACCCCCGGCGTCCCCGTTGTAGTTCTGTCCCTGTGTCCCGGTCGTCATTTATACTCCCTGTGTCCTGGTCGTCATTTGTGTCCCGGTGTCCCGGCCTGTATATACATTCGTTTTTGAATTTTTCAGTTTTTTTTTGGTTTTTACTTTTTTTTAGTTTTTTTAGTTTTTTTTCTTTTTTCTTTTTATTTTTTTTGTAGTTTTTACCTTTTTAGTTTGTTTTTTTATTTTTATTTTATTTTTTTAGTTTTGTTTTCTCCTTTATTTTTCAGTTTTTTTCCTTTTTTTCTTTTTTAGTTTTCTTAGTTTTTTGGCTTTTTTAGTTTTTTTTATTAGTTTTTAGTTTTTTTTTTCTTTTTATTTTTTTTTGTAGTTTTTACCTTTTTTTTAGTTTTTTTTAGTTTTTTTTACTTATGTTCTCGTCGTCATTTATATTCACTGTGTCCCGGTCGTTATTTGTGTCCCAGTGCTTTGTTGATGGTGATTGCTAATCGAAAATTCCTTGTGTCCCGGTCGCTTTCTCTTTGAGTGTCCCGGTCGTCATTTATATTCCCTATGTCCCGGTCGTCATTTGTGTCCCGATGTCCCGGTATGTAATTTCATCAGTCGAAAAAACATGACGTCAGTCGACACACAAACATGACGTCACTCGACACACACACACAAACAACTTATTTATATACATATAGATAGATATGAGAGGGTTCGCCCACTCGTCAATACCTCGCTCTTTACACTAAAGCTTAAATTTTGTTCCCTGAATCACAAAGGCCGTAGAATAAATAGTTGAAATTACTAAACATACTTTAGCGTAAAGAGTGAGGTATTAGGAGGAGGTGAATCCCTTATATGCGTAATATTTTCTGTTCGTTTTAAGTTTTAATGCTACTCCTTACTTTCAGTTGAAAAAACTTTATCATATTTATTTTTTCATTGTTTTTTTTAATAATACTAGAAAATGCTGCGCCCCCTTCATGGACATCTTCCCCCATGACAAATTCCTCCATTGAAAGTTTCCCCCACATAACCCCCTCTTCTCAGCACCTCTTCCCAGCCAAAAATACCCCTGAAAACGTCTATACACTTCCCGATAACCATTACTATATGCAAACACTGGTCAAAGTTTGTAACTTGCAGCCCCTCCCACGGGGACTGTGGGGGTGTAAGTCGTACCTTAAGACAATTTATTAAGGTTTTTCGACTCTGTTGAATAAAATGGCTATCTCAGAATTTTGATCCGCCGACTTTGGGAAAAAATGAGCGTGGGAAGGGGCCTAGGTGCCCTCTGATTTTTTGGTCACTAAAAAGGGAACTAGAGCTTTTCATTTCCGTTCGAATGAGCCCTCTCGCAAAATTCTAGGACCACGGGGTCGATACGATCACCCCTGGAAAAAAAAATAAAATAAATAAACACGCATCCGTAATTTGTCTTCTGGCAAAAAAAAATACAGAATTCCACATTTTTGGAGATAGGAGCTTGGAACTTGTACAGTAGGGTTCTCTGATACGCTGAATCTGATGGTGTGATTTTCGCTAAGATTCTATGACTTAGCGGGTGTTTCCCCCTATTTTATAAAATAGGACAAATTTTCTCAGGTTCGTAACTTCTTATGGGTAAGACTAAACTTGATGAAATTTTTATATTTAAAATTAGCATTAAAGTTCGATTCTTTTGACTTAACTTTTGGTATCAAAATTCCGTTTTTTAGAGTTTTGGTTACTATTGAGCCGGGTCGCTCCTTACTGCAGTTCGTTACCACGAACTGTTTGAAAATGGGTGAATTACCTAACTTACAGCCATTGTCCCGAGGGCTGTGGGGTGGGGATGACATCTCTAGAGAAATAGTTTCTGGACCTTTCAACTATGCTGATCAAAGTCATTATTTTATAATTTAGATTGGATGTGTTGAGTAGATTAATGGGCATGGGAGTGGGAATAGTTGCCCTCCAATCACACTTGACTCTAAAAAATAGCACTAGAGCCTTCAATTTCCGATTGAATGAGGGCCTGCCGAAGGTTCTATGACAACGTCTTCTATACGAAGTGCCTTGGTGAAAAGAAAAGAAAAATAATGCACATGGCTTTGAAAAAGACTGGTTCAAAATTTATTCAAAATTTGGTCGCTTTGAATTTTTACCCGTCGATCAGTAAAAGGAGGATTAATTGAGGAATTTCGTTTCAGGGCTCATTAGAAATAATACGGAAGCTTATGAGAGGAATATTCTTCTTCTCTTCATTTCTTCTTTCTTCCTTCTTTTTTTCAGATTGTCTTTCTTTACATTGTTTTGGTATACTAGCTCTTGGTTTATTCATTTAAGTTGGGTAAAAAGAAGTGCAGTTTTCTTCAATTTTTTTTCTGTATAAAACTATGTCTTACTATCATATATGTTATTATAACCTTCGACTTATAAGATAACTATTAATATTTTTTCAGGTACACTAGTCACACCTGTGTTATATTCCAGATTCATGGCAGAAAGGCGGGAGTTTAAAAGCCAGTTGGATCATCTAATTGCCACGGTTTACCGACCACCTCTAATCAAATCTCTTCTTCTTCTTCAAGGAGCCCCCAAAAATCTGGACACTTTGCCCAAGGTTTGAATATGTAAATATTGTAATATTGAACTTGAATACGAAATGCGTCCTTTGGTGAAATTATAATGATCGTCTTTTAATACTGTGCAACCTGGATCGTAGTTCAAGTAAATTATCTTGTTTTTCAAGCCGATAGATTATCCTCGTTATTTATGCCAAGGGACAATAAGTTTTCTATATAGCAGTTTCAAACAAGACAGTTCTAATAGTGTACTTCTTGTTTTCATCTGACTCTGTTTTCAGGAGTTATAGGCAACTACATTCCTTAGTATTGGAAGTGATCGTCTCCTACTAGGTTGCTAGCTACTGCTGCAACCCAGATAATATCGCAGTTGCTATATGCGAAAGTTCGTTCTTTATTGTAATTTTTTTACTATTGGGCGTGATCGTCTCTTACCAAGTTGCTATCTACCAATGCAACCCGGATTACAAACAGGAAAAAAATTATGGTTTTTTCTTATTTGGGATAGTAAGAGACAAACCTCAGAGAATCAGGCAGCTAAGAAGCCTAATATGTAGCATGATTTGTTTTTTACTAGGTTTCAGCTATCTTTGCAGACATGCTACCAATGAAAATTACATGGTTCCCATATATGATTAATTGATCCTTTGTGTAATTTCGATCTGATTCTAGTTTACAAATTATGGGCGACTTTATGTTTTACTATTGGGGCATGATCGCCTCTTACTAGGTTGCTAGCTACCGCTGCAACCCGGATATTTAAAAGAAAAATTTTAAGATACTGTTGAGTTCAATTCAAAATTATGTTGGCAAATGACGCCATTTCAATACTGATGGTTAGAGTTTGATTTTTACTTCACTTTAAAGTGGGGTTGGTTCTTAAATATAAAACTTTATATTAAACATTTTGGTTAGTATAGGTTGGACTTGGTTCTTTATCATAAATTATATATATACATATATATAGATTATTATATTTCTCAGTATTGGACGTGATCATCTTACTAGGCTAATAGCTACCGCTGCAGCCCAGATCTATTCAGGGACGTGATCGTCTCTTATTAAGTTGCTAGCTACCGCTGTGACCCGGAAAATAGGTAAAGCCTACGGTTTTTTTCTTACTTTTTCTTACGTTGAGGTTCATAAGAGACGAACCTCAGAAAATCAAGCGGCTGACTTAAGTCCGACATAAATGTTTTCTTTACTAGATATCAGCTCTATCTGGTGAAACTTACATAGTCCCTATTCATTAAGAACTGTATTGATCCTTTGTGTAAAATTAGATTAAAAAACTAATTTTTTTAGCTGAAAGTAAGGAGCGACATTAAAACTTAAAACGAACAGAAATTACTCCGTATATGAAATGGGTTGTCCCCTCCGCAATCCCTCGCTCTTTACGCTAAAGTTTGACTCTTTGCCACAATTCTACTTTTTAAAACAATTAAAAGCTTTAGCGTAAAGAGCGAGGGATTGCGGAGGGGACAACCCATTTCATATACGGAGTAATTTCTGTTCGTTTTAAGTTTTAATGTCGCTCCTTACTTTCAGCTAAAAAAATTAGTTTTTTTTATTTAGTTTCTGAACGTTTTTGAATTAATGCATGTTTGGTTTTGGCTCTCCGCACATAAATTATTAAAATGAAATTTGTATATTAATTCTTTTTTTGGCTAAATGGCTTTCTCTTAGTTTTGATCAGACGATTTTGAGAAATAAGGGGTGGAGAAGGAGGTCTAGTTGCCCTCCAATTTTTCGGTTACTTAAAAAGGCAACTAGAACTTTTAATTTTTAACGAATGTTTTTATTAGTAAAAAATATACGTAAGTTAAGAATTAACTTACATAACAAACTTTCATAATCTTATATTTTTATTATGTGTACGAGGGGGTTTGAACCCTCGTTAATACCTCGCTCTTTACACTAAATCGTAAGTTTTGTCCCAATTCTTTAAGAATGACCCCTGAATCAGAAAGGCCGTAGAATAAATAGTTGAAATTACTAAAAATACTTTAGCATAAAGAGCGAGGTATTTATCTCCTCCTAAATACCTCGCTCTTTATACTAAAGTATTTTTAGAACCCCTCATATGCGTAATAATCTCTGTTCGTTTTAAGTTTCAATGCTACTCCTCCTTTCATTTGAAAAAGCGTTTTCATTTTTATTTCTCATTGTTTTCTTATAGTAATGATAGAAAATCCTGCGCCCTTTTCATTGAATTTTTCTTCCCCCATGACATATTCCTCCGGGGAAAGATCCTCTAACTCAGCCCCGTCCCCTCAGCCCCACCCCCAAACAAAATAAAATCCCTCCTGAAAACGTCTGTACACTTCCCAATAACCATTACTATATGTAAACACTGGTCAAAGTTTGTAACTTGCAGCCCCTCCCCCAGGGATTGTGGGGGAGTAAGTCATCTCAAAAGACATAGTTATTATGGTTTTCGACTATGCTGAACAAAATGTCTATCTCAAAATTTTGATCCGTTGACTATGGCAAAAAAATGAGCGTGGGAGGGGGCCTAGATGCCCTCCAATTTTTTTGGTCACTTAAAAAGGGCACTAGAACTTTTCATTTACGTTAGAATGAGCCCTCTTGCGACATTCTAGGACCACTTGGTCTATACGATGACCCCTGGGAAAAAAATAAATAAATAAACACGCACCCGTGATTTGTCTTCTGGCAAAAATACAAAATTCCACATTTTTGTAGATAGGAGCTTGAAACTTCTACAGTAGGGTTCTCTGAAAAGCTGAATCTGATTGTGTCATTTTCGTTAAGATTTCTACGACTTTTAGGGGGGTGTTTCCCCCTATTTTCTTAAATAATGTAAATTTTCTCAGGCTCGTAACTTTTGATGGGTAAGACTAAACTTGATGAAACTTATATATTTAAAATCAGCATTAAAATGGGATTCTTTTAATGTAGCTATTGATATCAAAATTCAATTTTTTAGAGTTTTGGTTACTATTGAGCCGGGTCGCTCCTTACTACAGTTCGTTACCACGAACTGTTTGATTTCGGCTATATCTGGTGAAACTTTCATAGTCCCTATTTATAGTGAACTACATAGATCCCTTATGTAATCTAACTAGTATAGGCTAGAGATAGTTCTTTTTTTTATAAAACCCAGATTGCAAACAGAAAAAGGCCTATGGATTTTTTGGTTAGAACAGTAATACATAAATCTCAGTATGGCACTATACCCCAGACAAGTAATTTTGCCAAAGATTTTTAGTATTGTCTTAATTTTTAGTTACCATATTCCAGGTTTATTCTTTACTAGGTTTCAGCTATATCTAGGTTCGATGTTAATTATTTAGTCCACATTTATGATGAGCTATATCGAACCTTTATGTAATTCAGTTAATGTGAAGTAGAGGTCGTTCTTTACTATAATTACTACAAAAACTTTATATAAACAGAGTTCGTTCTTTATTATAATTAAATATAATCATTTCAGTGTAACATAAACTATTTTAAAATTGTGTACTTGAAAGCCTGCATGACGCAGTGGATAGCGTGTTGGTATTGTACTCCGAAGGTCGAAGGTTTGATTCCTGCCTCAGAAAATTTTGACGCATTTGTCAAGTTAAAGTCTAAATAAAACTTCGATTAATAAACTACTTTACTAACACCATTTATGAAAAAGTATACCCTTTTAGAACTTAGTTTGAATAGTAAGAGACGAATTTCAGCGAATCAATATATTTGGAATCTGTGTCAGAGAGAAGTATTTTTCTTAAAAAAAAAAACAATTAAAAAAAATGATGTCTTTCTTGTAACGTTTTTATAATTCACCAAAACTTCTCTAGTGAACCCCCAACTACAGTGAATCCACAGCCTTTTCAATTAATCTTTTTTTGAGATATCCTAATTCTAACATGGGTCTCTAAGAGGCCTAGTGAGGGTTTGAGACAAGGAAGAATTGGTTCAAGAAGGTAAAGATTTAGCTTGAAAATTCATCCTAGAGCAAATTTTCAAAAAGATGTCACTAATGTCAGTATTATTATTTAAACGAGAAAAAGGTAAAAGCCTAGACATCTTACTGGAGAGAAGGAAACGCGTTAAGAAAACAATTCTTACTTCATAATATGCAAAATAATCATAGTTACACATTTTGCAGATAGCTAACCTTTAGCTTTACTTATTTCAGTGTTTTTCTAATTTTCTCATATATTTGTCATTTTTTAATAGCTTTTCTTCAGTTTTGAATCATCCCTGAAACAGAGCACTCTCCACAAAATTCGTTTGTAGAGGACGTTAAAGTAATTGCAGCGTTAACAAAAAATTCATGAAAAAAAATGTATGTTGACTTAAGACAATTCTATGAAAGAAGACATATAGATTGCGTTTTATTTCAGAAAAATGGCCAGCATCTTCAGTTGACAGTGCTGTATTTCGCAGACTTTTCAAAATTAAATAAAGGTTATTGCAAAAAACTGATAAATTTCTTAAATAATGGAAAAACACTGAAAGAAGTGTTAACTATGATTAGTCTGCATGACATTTATGAAGTAAGATTCGTTTTCTTAACATGTTTCTTCTCTCCAGTAAGATCTCTAGGTAATTACTGAGAAGAATTGCATACTTCCCTTTGCCTACTGCACTTTGTCGGTGTTTCTAACTAAATTGATTTATCTTTCAGGTCGGACCTTTAGTAATTGCTCCTGTCTGGCTCCGTGCTGTTTGTGCTGAAAAGTTGACCTCATGCTTGATGCAGTATAATGGGATTATTTACGTTGCAGAAGCTACTCTTGGTTATTATTGTGATGGTTCGGTTGATTTAAATCGAATTAATGCTGTTTCTCAGCTGATCGCAACACCCCCTAAAGAAGTCGGAATTCACTCATACTACAGAGTTATAGCTCCTCAGGTATGAGATTTTAGTTGTTTACCAAGCTACACACCGTCATGCAAACCGATATATAAAAAATTTTAAAATGTAAACAATGTATCTGCGTAAAAGGATGAGGAAGTCAGGGGTATTCGTCTAAAATAAGTTGAAAAGAGCTCGTCCTCAAAGTAATGCCGGAAACTGTGGCTTATAGCTTCCCTCTCCCCAAGGCTTAGACCTTGAACAAATAGCAACAGTAATGATCTTTATATCATTCGATAGGGCAAAATGAGATTACTAAAACATCCAAAATCAGCGTCGGTGTTTCGAGGCGAAACGAGTAAAATGTGCCATTAAATTACGGAGGAAGGAGCAAAAGCTATAAAGTTTATTTCTGATAATTCATAGAAAGCGGTGGCTTCCACAGGGTTATTAGGTTGAAAACGAAATTGAAGGCAAAAAGGTTCTATCACTTTTACTACAAGAATATTGTTTCAGATTCTCCTTAGAGTTTGAAGTGACAGAGGTAAAGTCTGTCACTTCAGCGAAATTCAGCGAAATATCTTATTTTAGTGAGTAAAGAATCCTTTGTAGGGTTTTCTGATCGTTTATAACGAAGGAAGAAAAGGAAAGGTATTAAAACCTGCAAAATACCCATGATTGTAATATTGTGGAATATAAACTACATGCTTCTTCTCTAGAATCGGCTACCTTTTGCTGAAACCTTAAGTTGATATAAGCTCTTCTTAAGATTGAACAGACGAACTAAAGCGAAGAAAACAATTTAATTGAATGCTCCAGTGAATACCTTGGTCAAGGGAAAAAGTCTTAGGCTTCATTAAATATGAATTTATGACTCATTTAATAATGTAGCAAAAATCAATTAATACAAACATTGTGGAATGAATTAGATAAATTTGTTTTCAAATATTTGTGTTTTGTCAAACGTGAAAAGAGAAAAAAAAATTGCTATTAAAGGCAGTATCATCATATTCAGCTTCCTTGGCACTTGAGCAGGAGATCCCTCTGCATGATTTGCCAGTTATAGAGCAATCTGGACTCGACTTATTGTATGGATATGGTCCTGATTCCCGGCTATTCGGCTTAGAGAAGCACTTCAAGTCTTTCATTGGTTGCAATTGATCAGAATATAAATTAGTTATTTTTGAAGCCAAAACTATTTCTTAGCACCTTAATCTCAACTGAATGTTGGACCTGATGGTCGATGTGCTGTGAGTGAAACTTTGCAGATGCACGTCTGGATGGTAAGTCTCGAGGATGCTCAAATTTTGAGGATGTTGATACCTTCTTTTGGAAGATACGATAGCTAGCTGAGCTTAGGTCTTCATTACTCTTGTGTCCATAGATGGACGATAAAACACTTTCTTCAGCACTGCCAGCACTGACTATCTCCTCCTTTTTACTTACCTTGAGGAAAACTTGAGAGACTCTACGGAACGTCGCGTTTTCCTTTTATATGCTTATAGACTTCCCTTTTCCAATACATTGTGTGTAGGAAGTGATACTGCAGCCAAGTAGCGCATGGTAGAAAAGTATGGAATTGTACAGTTCTATTCCCAGGCTAGTTTTCATCATGTGTATGTTCCGCATAACACATGTAGCCCCTTGTTTCGCTTCTGGAGAAAAATATATCCTGTTGAAATCGGAGTTGGTATTAGACAATAAAAGAATGAGTAAGTCTGTATCATCAACAACTTGCACAGTAGGTAGAATATTAGACTTCTCGACAACAGTTTCAACAATCTTGACATCTGCATTGCCTTCTGCATGAATCATCTTCGACCCCATTCTTATAAGCTTTTATCAAGCATACGGATGAACCTCGCCTTAATTTTTTTAGATAGAAATTCATCCTTGGACTTTTGAAGATATATATTTGCAGTAAACAACACCTCTTTACCGTTGAATTTCACACGTCTGCTTTATGTCTACGTCTGCTTTGGCCTATTGTTGTAGGTCCTCCATCACATCTGTCAAAAACCACTGTAGGTTGTGGGTACTCCGTTTGAACAAACCCCAAACACCGGCCGAATATGATTGGAAAGATACTTCCAATCTTCCACTTTAGTCTACGAAAAATAGCTCCACCATCCAGAACGTGAAGTTGGGGCTATATTAGGTCTTTTCTATTTGAGCACAGGTTATCGTCGACTTTTCATGTTTCAAATAAAAGCTTTCACACGATTAGGCTTGTTTTGTCTCCTCATTAGCCCATCGTTGCCAAAGAGGGACGAAGGAACAGCAGATAGCTCTTGTTGGAAGCAGTCTCTTTCTAGTATGATTGAACGTTTGGCAACAACCATGGACCTCAGGAAGATTAGGCTAAGAACTATGTGTGTGATGTCTGGTTAGCCATCTCTCTTAGCTGTCATGAGGGTTAATGATGATTTTTTTTTTTTTTTCTGAAAACATAATCCCTTACTGACTTGTCGACCTTGCCATCAAGAACCACTGTTCCCACTACTAAAGCGTCTTCTGCGTTTGACTCTAAGGGATGCATTATTCCAATCACTATATTTCTCAGTTGTCTCTTGGTCACTATATTTCGCTATATACCATCAACAATTTCTGTTCCCGCTTTTAGAGCGTCCTCTATGTTTGATTCTATGATCGCAGCAATTATTCCAATATCTTTATTCCTCAGTCGTTCACAATCTTCGAATAAATTTGTCTTTTCAAGGACTCTTTCGACAAGCAATGTGTCTTTGTGGTCCTTTTTTCCCTTGAGGATCCCATGTCCTTGTGCTGTTTGCTAGTCCTTTGTTTCTTTTTTGTAAGCTCGTGCATGAGACAGCTTGCTTCTATGCAAGCGAGACGCGATATAATCCAAAGTTTTTGGTGAAATTCTGTCATTTGACCTCAACCAGTATGGCCTCCGGATGTCTCAAGACCCTTTTTAGCACTGTCCCAAGTCTTTCTGACCGCTTTATTTTAGGAAGGCAATCGTCGCAAAAAGATCCACAAATTTCCGCGTGACAAACGGATAGCTTGTCTATTTTTTGAAGGTAAATTCTCTTAGTCCTGACGTTCTAGCTATGGCATGCTATTGCGAGATATTAAAGTGTAATTTTTACTGATCTTATATGTTCTTCCAACAGGCCGAGTTTCTCTACCCTTAGGAACTGCTGAATTATGCCAACCATATCGAGGTAGTGCATCTAAAGCTGATTGTTCTGTTTCCATCGACTGAAAGTTTTTCCTTCTGCGTTTCAAATGCAGCTCCGAGATCTTCAGTGACTCCTTTACACAAAGCTTGCAATGAATCTATTGTTATAAACTCCATAACATTTGACGGGCAGATTTGGAGTACACGTGCTATGATCATACTTCCTGGCAAAGGTCAAGTTACTGTTTTCCCTGTCAACATATGAGGCACTGTTTCTTAAGCATAAACGATTACAAGAATTTCCTTCAAGCTCGATTTTGCATTATATGTTTTACGTAGATGGGAAAGTTGATGAGAAGATGGAATCCTTCTAGTTTCAAGAAAATCATTTTCCAAATGCTTCCTGATTTTTCACTTTCTGATATTTTCATTGACTTCCACCATAGAGGCTGGTAAGTATAAGCAGTACTCACTGCTCGGAGGAAGGTGGATCATGGGTAGAAATAAGATGCCGAATTTTTCAGCCGATCCTCGAAATATTGCTTGCATGAGCCCGTTCCAAGCAGGCTGTGGAGGTTTTAGGGTCCTAGAACCGACCACAACAGGTCAAGCTCACGACATGGGTTAGAATTTGAGATTCGCCAGAGATTCTCGAATTCTGTCGATGTAATAATTGCATCGTTTCCTTTCTAATTCAATCGTGGATATGCAGGGCATTGGTTAATATCAGCTTCTGTTTACTCTAGCCTTAAAAACCCAAATACTTTTTGAGTTAAAAAAAAAATAGAAATGCATATATCGTCATCCATATTGTCACCCACATGTTGGGCAAACTTGTTTCTACTGAGCTAGGTTTCTGCTTATTGGTGGCATGCTGCATCCTTATTGAACTTCTGCACTTCTGCCTATGATGAACAGAACCCTTTGCTAATTCAGACTATCAATAACAAAACAGCATTTTGATCGACAAAATCTTCATTTAACCGGTTCTCCAGTATGGAGAAACGATTCTCAGTTATCTGGTATATACTTATGCAGCTCATCTTCAGAGGACGTCTCTTCAAGGATTGTGTGAGTTTCTTTTTGTGAGCCTCTTTGACATCCCTCTTAATTAGTTCAGCAGTTGCAAGAACTAATCTCTGTTTTCTGCTTCGCAGGCTCCTTTCTTCTCATTGTCAAAGTATTCACGAAAGATGAGAGAAGTCATCTTACTAGAAGTAACTACATCGAATTTTCTGTCTATATTGGCAACAACAAGCTCATCCATCAAGTGTTCTTGCAGCTTTTTTCTTCATATACCTTGGACTACATGGCTCAGGGCCATCTTTATGCAAAAATTATTTCGTTTTTGCACGAAATACGTTCTTCGTCATTTTCCTTGAAGTATTTCACCACCTTTAAAAATGGTCTCATGCTTTCATCATCGCTGGGGCTTCCAGGTTTCATCTTTTTAGTAACATTGTCGTCAATGGCAAACTTCGGGGGCACGTTATAATATGTTCAACGGCAGATAAGGACGACAAGTGGTATACAGCGTAAGGGGTGTTGAGGTCTGCCGCTGTACTTTTGCACAAATGAGCGGTATTTCCTCTCGTTGTTTCTTTCTTTGCAGACGTAGTGTTTCACGAATATCTTTTCATGAAAAAAGAGGTCAGAAGACCTCTTTTTTTTCAGTGATTCTCCTTAGCTCTGACCGATTTTACTGCTTCTGTAATTTTTCCAAGTCTTTCTTGTTCCTGTAAGAACTGTGGTAATCAATGTGTAACTTCCTTCCTACAGCACCTTGAAGATTCTCTCTTGGCTGTCGAGCGGCTGCATTTGTATTTAAAATTCCTCTCTCGTCGATTACGCTTATTGCGCCACAGCTATTTAAGCTTTTGAAGTATATTAGACAGACGGAAGAATTAATTTAAAAAAGTCAAACTTAATAAATGGAAATAATTCTTTTTCGGTAGAAATTCAAATTTTGTTTTGAATGGTGATAAAATAACAAACAAAGAAAAAACAATAAAATTGAGGAAATATAATTTCCTTTAGCTATAAAAGATTCAGCTCGTCATTTAATCAAACAGTTCGTGGTAACGAACTGTAGTAAGGAGCGACCCGGCTCAATAGTAAACGAAACTCTAAAAAACGGAATTTTAATGCTAAAAGATACATCAAAAGAATCGAATTTTCATGCTGATTCTAAATATACAAGTTTCATCAAATTTAATCTTTGTCATCAAAAGTTACGAGCCTGAGAAAATTTACCTTATTTTGGAAATTAGGGGGAAACACCCCCTAAAAGTCATAGGATCTTAACGAAAATCACACCATCGCATTCAGCGTATCAGAGAACCCTATAGCAAAAGTTTTAAGCTCCTATCTACAAAAATGTGGAATTTCGTTTTTTTGCCATAAGACAGATCACGGGTGCGTGTTTATTTGTTTGTTTTTTTGTTTTGTTTTTTTTCCCAGGGGTCATCGTATCGACCAAGTGGTCCTAGAATCTCGCAAGAGGGCTCATTCTAACGGGAATGAAAAGTTCTAGTGCCCTTTTTAAGTCACCAAAAAAATTGGAGGGCACCTAGGCCCCCTCCCACGCTCATTTTTTTCATAAAGTCAACGGATCAAAATTTTGAGATAGCCATTTTGTTCCGCATAGTCTAAAACCATAATAACTATGTCTTTGGAATGACTCACTCTCCCAAAGTCCCTGGGGGAGGGGCTGCAAGTTACAAACTTTGTCCAGTGTTTACAAACAGTAATGGTTATTGGGAGGTATACAGACGTTTTCAGAGGGATTTTTTTGGTTTGGGGGTGGGGTTGAGGATAGGAGGCTATGTGGGAGGATCTTACCTTGGAGTAATATGTCATGGGGGAAGAGAAATTCAATGAAAAGGGCGCAGGATTTTCTAGCATTACTATAAAAAAAAAACAATGAAAAAATAAACATGAAAAGTTTTTTGAATTGAAAGCAAGGAGTATCATTAAAACTTAAAACGAACAGAGATTATTACACATATGAGGGGTTCAAAAATACTTTAGCATAAAGAGTGAGGTATTTAGGAGGAGATAAATACCTTGCTCTTTATGCTAAAGTATTTTTAGTAATTTCAACTATTTATTCTACGGCCTTTCTGATTCAGGGGTCATTCTTAAAGAATCGGGACAAAACTTAAGATTTAGTGTAAAGAGTGAGGTATTAACGAGGGTTCAAACCCCCTCATATACATAATAAAAAATATAAGAATATAAAAGTTTGTTACGTAAGTTAATTCTTAAGTTACGTATATTTTTTACTAATAAAAACGTTCGTAAAAAATTAAAAGTTATAGTTGCCTTTTTAAGAAACCGAAAAATTGGAGGGCAACTAGTCCTCCTTACCCACCCATTATTTCTCAAAATCGTCTGATCAAAACTAAGAGAAAGCCATTTAGCCAAAAAAGAATTAATATGAAAATTTCATTTTAACAATTTATGTGCGGAGAGACAAAATCAAAAATGCATTAATTCAAAAACGTTCAGAAATTTAATAAAAAAAACTAGTTTTTTAAACTGAAAGTAAAGAGCGACATTAAAACTTAAAAAGAACAGAAATTACTCCGTATATGAAATGGGTGGTCCCCTCCGCAATCCCTCGCTCTTTACGCTAAATCTTTTAATTGTTTTAAATAGCAGAATTGTGGCAAAGAGTGAAACTTTAGCGTAAAGAGCGAGGGATTGCGGAGGGGACAACCCATTTCATATAAGGAGTAATTTCTGTTCGTTTTAAGTTTTAATGTCGCTCCTTACTTTCAGTTTAAAAAACTAGTTTTTTTTATTTAATGATCAAACAGAAATAAGCATAGTGATGGGCAATCATCATGAAAATAAAATATCGTCATATGAGTGAAAGAAATGGAGAAAAATGAAAATAGAACGTAGTTCTAAAAATTGAATACAGCACTTTGATGAAGCTAAAAACAGCAACAAGTAAATCTACAGATTTTATTTTATATACAAAATTAAAGTATGTTTTTTCACTATAAAGCGAAGGTGTCTGAGTGTTAAGCTGCCTGAGACCAACGTATGGGATCCCTTCCTTAAATCTTGCTTTGTTCAGCTTCCCAGAAATTTCTAGAGAATTTTGGTCATTTTTCTCCAAAGTTTAAACCATTTTATAATCTCGTCGAAGTCAAATACCTGGTAGCTGGCATTTATAGATTTGTTTTTATTCCGTGTTATCTGTTTTCAGGTCGTCTCGCTGCTGAAAACCTCAAATCCGCAGACACAGCCGGCTTTTTTGCAGCTAGGTTTTCGTATTATTCAGTTAATGATGGAAAAAAATAGTGAAATAACTTATAAATTTCTTTTAAAGCCGGTATTTCTGCCTCTTCTACAATGTTTAGACAGCACAGTGAGTGAAAAATGTGAAATTCCGGATGAGTTTCAGCTTTCACAGTGCCTTGAAGAAGTGAAAAAGGTTTTTGTGGACAATGCTCAGCCAGGGGAATCGGTCCAAGCTTATCTCAAGTCAATCTTGATAGTTTTGTTTAAAATCTATTCATGTGTTTTCTATGGGGCCTCATATTTGCGATCAACAGTCGAGGAAATATTGCTTCGCTCACTTCAGAATAATTCAACTGCTGAAAATATTCAGGTTTTTGAACTACTTGCGTTCAACCGATTAGAAAAGGGGATGTTCCCTCTTAAAAAAGGACTGACTTTTAAGTCTGGTGAAGAAGGAGGTATTGTAGCCACTTTTGATGAAAATGAAGAAAATTGGCTGGTTAGTGACGATGAAAAGGCTATTATAATTGTTGATCTCATGACGAAACAGGGTGATAGTGAAACATTGAGTCAGTTTTTCCTCCACCTATTGAAGAGGCTGGGGTCAATAATTGACCCGTTGGAGGAAGATTCAGATCCTGAAGGGGATGATTTTGAATCAAAGCTGCTTAGGATTGAGAAACAATTGGACGACAAAATGTTTAAACTGAAAGAATCGCTGATGGTTGTTCGACTCATCAGCCTCCTGTCTGAATCGGAAGGAATTCAAGATGTGATTATGAAAGATCAAGTAAAAGTCGTCGAGTTTACGAAAATGACCCTGCAACGAGTTGCTATCCAGATAGAGGTAATTTGTTTCCTTTTCAATATCATATATCTTATCTTTTAATATTATTCAGAAAAATGTTTAAGCAGGATCAAGTAAATAGAAGATATGTAGTACGGATCCAAATGTTTGAAAAGAGTGTTATAAAAAACAGTCAAAAATCAGTTTTTATGTCACTTGGTATTTACTAAGTGACGTATAGCGATCGCAATTTTTGTCCGTCGGTCTATTTGTC
Organism: Artemia franciscana; assembly: GCF_032884065.1. Lineage (NCBI taxonomy): Eukaryota > Metazoa > Arthropoda > Branchiopoda > Anostraca > Artemiidae > Artemia > Artemia franciscana. The sequence goes on along the minus strand of NW_027062815.1, from coordinate 33,140 downwards.
GGTCGGTCGGTTGGTCGGTCCCGGTTTTACTAGTTCGGGTACTTCCAGATAAGCAAGGACGATGAAAGTTGGCAGGCGTATCAGGGACCAGACCAGATTAAATTAAAAATAGTTTCTTCCCCGATTCGACCATCTAGGGGGGAGCGAGCGAAAGAGATAGTTGAAGAATTTTATTTGCCGATGAAACAAGTGATTGTTGTTCTTAATTATGGCTTGTTGGTTCTTGCTTAGGGTGCGAGAGGTCTTAGGCTCGAATCCCGGACCACTCAAATTTTTACATGAAGAAAGATCCAAAACTATATACGTGATCAATATAGCAATCGCTGAAAGTTGGCAGGCGTATCAGGGACCGAACCAAATTAAATTAGAAATAGTCGCTTCCATGATTCGACCATCTGGGAGGGGGGAGTGGAAGGATGGTTAATTCGGAAACATTTAAAAAATGAGGTATTTTACGAACAGAACAGAAACTTACGAACAGGGGATTGGATCTTAGCGAAATTTTATACCTAGAAGGACCTCGTATCCCAGATCTGTTATTTTAAATCTAGACGGGATCCGGTGGCTTTGGGGGGAGTTGGAAGGATGGAACTGGAAATCTTGGAAAACATAGAGTGGAGACATCGGGATGAAACTCGGCGGGAATAATAAGCACAAGTCCTAAATACGTGATTGAAATAACTGTACCGGATCCGCTCTCTTTGGGGGAGTTGGGGGGGGGGATTTCCAATCCTTTGGCGAGTTCGGTGCTTCTGGACGTGATAGGACGATGGAAATAGGAAGGCGTGTCAGGGACCTGCAAAAATTGACTTGATAACAGTCGTTTCTCCGATTTGACCATCTCGGGGGGGGGGGGGGTCGGAGGAAGGGAAAATCTTGAAAAATAAGGTATGTTTGTTTCACGAATGGGTGATCGGATCTCAATGAAACTTGATATATAGAAAGATGTCATGTCTTGGATGCTCCATTTTCAATTCGGATCGGATCTGGGGACATTGGGGGTGGGAGGACAGAAATCTTGGAAACTGGAAATCGTGGTAAACGCTTAGAGTGGAGAGATCAGGATGAAACTTGATGGGAAGAATTAGCACAAGTTTTAAATACGTTATTGACATAACTGGACCAGATCTTATGTCTTTTGGGGGAGTTGGGGGGATTTTTTAGTGAATAAGCGAGCGAGGATATAAGCGGGGTTTCGTAAGCACAAGTTCTTGATGCGTGATTAACATAACCGGACCGAACCCAATATCTTGTCACAAGTGTCATATGAGCTCTTAGCTCTTGTTTAATTAGCAGGTTTATTTAATTAATTTTAGTTAATTTAACTAATTAGCTTTTGTACTTGCTTCCGTCTTTTCTGATAGCAGATCATTTGAGAAGAACGATGAATTTAATGTAATAATATCGAAGTTGAATTGATCACCAAAAAACTTTGGTGCCAGAAAAATTGAGACCCATAGATCCTGGCAATCTTAATGTGTAATTATCCTATATTATTATTGTACAGTCAAGTTTCCAAATGCATAAGTTTGGCTGTACAATTCTTTTTTATTCTAATTTTAAATTAAATTGAATTTATAAAATAATGGATTTTTAATTTCAGTTTTATTTCTAACAAAACTATAAGCTCAAGATTGTTGGTAGTTTATAGCTTAAATTTAGGCTATAAAAGAACTCTAGGGATAAAATTGATTAAAAGATAGGCACAATCTTAAAGTGAATTAAATAGATAAACCAAAATATTTGGGCATTGTCTCTCGTTTTTTTCTTTGTAAGTTTAGGCAAATACGGCTTTAGCCATTATGGGCATATAGGTCCTGCCTTAGGAGGGGACCAAAATACTTACTTGACTTAAGTCCCATCTGGCCTTGGTGGTCCTCTTGGGGTCTCTCTCCTTACGAGCGGATGTATGTGTCGCCTATACTGCTCTCTGTTTGTGCCATTCTGAGAAGACCAGCGAGGTTGAAGTCGGAGAAGTTTTCCTTCCAGCGCTTGGGAGGGCGACCGTGAGGACGAGAACCGTGGATGCCACCTTTGAAGGCAATTTTCGGTAGTTGGTCGTAGGACATGCGCTTGACCTGGCCGAGCCACCTGAATCGTTGGACACGGACCTTGTCCAGGATGATAGTGTTATACTGCAGTCTTTTCAGTAGGTCGGCATTTGAGACTCGATCTACGTATGTTATGCCAGTGATTCGACGGAGCAGCTTTGTCTCAAACGTGGCGAGTTGCCTGGAGTTGCGTCTCATAGCTATATATAGCTATAGGAATAATGATGGCGCAGAATAGTTATAAGTTTTAGTTTCACGGAGATTCGATTTTGCTTTCATATTGGCATCAGAGCTTTGAAGCCGGCGCTACCCAGAGCGAGGTGTCTTTTGATGTTCACTGAATGATTATTGTCGCTCGTGATCTGGCTCCCCAGATATGTGAAGCTGTCTATCCATTCTTTTTCCGCTCCATTAAGTTTTATTTTTGGTAGGGATGGTCTATTGAATCTTGACACTTGCATGGCTTTAGTTTTATCCTCGTTGATTTTCATTCCTGAGGTTCGTGTAACTATTTCCAGGTTATCTGCTCTGGTTTGGAGTTCAGCGACGGATCCAGTGATCATGTTGATGTCTTGTGTGCATGCCAGCTTGTCGATTATGATCCCTCCTATCATTGCCCCATTGGTTGCTTCAACGTGCGACATTACATAGTGGAGGAAGAGATTATATATCTGAGGTGAGAAGATGCATCCTTACAAAACATCAATAAAAGTTTGGAATTCTTCGTTCATTCCCTGAACTGTTTGTACTTGGCTTCTGAACCGCTCATACATCTTATGATTGAGTGATACGATATTTGATGGGATGCCGTAATGCAGTAATATATGCCAAAGGCCTTCTCTACAAATTGAGTTGAAAGCTTATTTGAAGTCAATGAAGAATTGATAGAGGTCCTGACCGTATTCAAGGTACTTTTCCATTACTTGACGGATGACAAAATCTGGAGTGTCTTTGAGCGGTTCGCTCGGAAACTCGCCTTATACTCAGGAATGCTGTGACTGGTTAATGGTTTTATTCTGTCCATTAGTATCTTGGTCAACACCTTTGCTGGTTGGCTTGTCAGGCTGATTGGACGGTAATTGTCACATTCGGCTTTGATATGCAGAGTAATTATGATAGCAGAACACCGAGTTTTCGGGAAATATTCCTTGTGCCAGGCAGTTGTGGCAATTATGTGGTAGAGGTCTGTCATGACTTGATGGATTACTGCTTGTAATCCATCTGGTCCAGGCAATTTATTTGATTCGAGTGAATTCAAGGCAGCTTCAACATTGCTTCTGAGTGGTGGGCTTGGTTCCAATGGGAGATGGTTAAACTCCTAAGAACGGCAGGGGCAAGATTTATTGGGAGGTTAACTTTTTATGAAAACTTTGTTTCCACCTCTGTCTTATTCTTGTTGCGTCGTTGATGGGTGTCCCGTTCTTATCCAGGATTACATTTGTAAGCGTAGTTTTGCGCCTCGATAGCTCTCGTATTCTATTGTAAACGGAATGGGTATTGCCTTTTTGGAAGCCGAGCTCGTATTGGTCACATTTGTTATGAATATACGCGGTCAGAGCGCGTCTGATCTTCTTTTCCGTTAGTCGCTTAAGATGCTTATAAATGTCTCTGCTTTCTGGGTCTTGCCTATTAGCGACAGCACGCTTGTCTTTACACAATTGAATGATCTCATCGGTGATCCGTGGCCTTTCGGGGCCATTAGTTCTTCCAAGGACTGTCTTGGCTGTTTTCCTATAGGGATTCCTTCCATTTGGCGTCCTACATGACCAATATAATTTTCTCATTGATGAGAGGTTTGGTGTCTGCCGGGACATATCCACACGCCAGTGGGCCCTGTCCATCACCATCTTAGGGGCCTCCTTCCTCATGTGCACAAATTTGTATCTCCCGTGCATGGGTGCCTCAGTTTCATTTTATGGACCCCTGAAGGCTGGGTCCCCCCTGGTTCATGCCTCTTCCTTATATAATCAGAAGTATCCTTTATATCTAATGGACTTTACCATGTCTGCCACCTGCGGACGCGCCTGGTACCTAGGTGTAGGCCAACCAGATCAAAATATGAAGAAATTTATTTCCAACAGTTTTCGGAGGGAGGTGGACTGTCCCTCCAATTCTTGTGTAGAAATCCTACAGCATTGTGTTTTTCCCAGCTAGGGCTGGATTAATAATAAATAAATTAATTAATTTTAAGAAATAAATAAATTGATTAATAATAAATGGCTTAGTTTGTTACTTAAATCTTAAGTTAAAAAAGTCTGGAAGTAGCAAATCTTAACCTGAGCTTCAGTCCTATGTTTAATTGTCTCTTTTTCTGACGACGGCCTTATCAATTTTTTTTTTCTGTTCACCTTTATTGATCTTCGGATTTTAATTACTACTTATAAGGAGATGTCTACGTACTCATTACATCAACATCGCCATTTAAAAAATAAAATAGCTGTTGTCAACAATTTCTATTTCTTGGATTCAGGTTTGATTTTATTCAGGTTCAGTTTTGACTGCCATGAGATTTAAGACTTTGGAAAACCACAGACAAATTTGATATACCATTGTAGATCATAAAACTTCAAACTATGCCTTAAGATATACAGAAAAAGATAAGAAATTTTTTTTAGTTTACCTAAGAAATAACGTTTTAGTATTGGGGCGATAGATGCCTTCGTCGTATTCACTCTTTGTCAAGGCTGAGGAGAAAGGGTTATGGCAACAATCTCATCAAAATTAGTTTTCAAATTAGTTATGATAACTTTTAGTAATAACTTGGCTTATGATGAATAAAGAAAAAGAAGAAATCTATGGTTTCAAACAGCTCGTGGTAACGAACTGTAGTAAGGAGCGACCCGGCTCAACAGTAACCGAAACTCTAATAAATGGAATTTTGATACCAATAGTTCCATCAAAAGAATCGCATTTTAATGCTGATTTGAAATATATAAGTTTCATCAAGATCAGTTATACCCATCAAAAGTTACGAACCTGAGAAAATTTGCCTCATTTTGGAAAATAGGGGGACACATCCCCTAAAAGTCATACAATCTTAACGAAAATAACACCATCAGATTCAGCGTATCAGAGAACGTTATTGTAGAAGTTTAAAGTTCCTATCTACAAAAATGTGGAATTTCGCAGTTGTTGCCAGAAGACAGATCACGGATGATTTGTTTTTTGTTTTTTTTGTTTTGTTTTTTTGCCAGGGGTGATCGTATCGACTGAGTGGTCCTAGAATGTCGCGAGAGGGCTCATTCTAACGGAAATTAATAGTTCTAGTGCCCTTTTTAAGTTACCAAAAAATTGGAGGGCACCTAGGCCCCCTCCCACGCTCATTTTTTCCCAAAAGTCACCCGATCAAAATTCTGAGATAGCCATTTTATTCACCATAGTCGAAAAACCTAATAACTATGTCTTTAGGGACGACTTACTCCCCCGCAGTCCCCTTGGGAGGGGCTGAAAGTTACAAACTTTGACCTGTGTTTACATATAGTAATGGTTACTGGGAAGTGTACAGGCGTTTTCAGGGGAATTTTTTTGAGGGGGGGTTACGTGGGAGGATATTTTCATGGAGAAACTTGTCATGGGGGAAGAGAATTTCAATGAAGAGGGCGCAGGATTTTCTAGCATTATTTGAAAAAACAATTAAAAAATAAATATGAAAAGTTTTTTTTTACTGAAAGTAAGGAGCAGCATTAAAACTTAAAACAAACAAAAATTATTACGCATATGAGGGGCTTACCTCCTCGTTATACCTCACTCTTTACGCTAAAGGCTTTTGTGATTTAGAGCTCATTCTTAAGGAATTGGGACAAAATTTAAGCTTTAGGGTAAAGAGCGAGGTATCGACGAGGGTTGACCCCCCTCATACACGCAATAAAAACATACGAATATAGAAGTTCGTTACGTAAATTAATTCGTAAGTTACGTATATTTTTTACCAATGAAAACGTTTGTAAAAAATTAAAAGTTCTAGTTTTTTTTAAGTAATCAAAAAATTGGAGGGCAACTAGGCCTCCTCCCTCGCTCCTTTTTTCTCCGAATCTTCCGATTAATTGCAATTAATTAATATGCAAATTTCGTTTTAATCATTTATGTGCGGAGAGCCAAGATCAAAACATGCATTAATTCAAAAACCTCCAGAAATTAAATAAAAAAAACTTTTTTTTAAATGAAAGTAAGGAGCAACATTAAAACTTAAAACGAACAGAAATTACTCCGTATATAAAAGGGACTTTTCATCCTCAACGACCCGCTCTTTACGCTAAAGTTTCTTACTGTTTTAAAAATAGAATTAAGAGAAAGAGTCAAACTTTAGCGTAAAGAGCGGGGCGTTGAGGAGGAAAAGCCCCTTTCATATACGGAGTAATTTTGGTTCGTTTTAAGTTTTAATGTTGCTCCTTACTTTCATTTAAAAAACTTGTTTTTTTTTTATTTAATTCAAGTAAAGGTCAACGAGACATAATGAATAATTGTGAACCGAAACGGGAATATTTTGGATCAATATTCGTTGTTCATTCTTATTTTGAAATATCTGCTATTTGTTTGCTGTTATTGATAGTAAAAAAAAAAATAATACGACATTAAACTTTACTACCGGCGGTGCTAATCTCCGTTTCTTGGCTCTTCGGCCAAGAAGTGTGATGGGGGGCTGGGGGCCAACCATCCTGTGCTTTCGCAAACCCTTCCCGTTTACCTTCCCCAGATTTCTCCAGGTACCCATTTAGAGCTGGGTCGACTCTGGCTGAGCTTACAGAGTCACATCACTGACCCTCGTCCCAAACCAAATAATTTTTGTAGTATTTTCGTTTATTCTTGAGAGCTAAGCCTTTGGTACAGAAAGTCTGTGAAGGCTAATGCGTTACTTTTTAAATAGGCAATTTTGTTGTTCGTTGTTTATTTGTAGCAAATTTGTAGTTTTTGTTTTGTCTTCTGTAGTTTCAACAAATGTATCTCTACATTAAAAGTGGTAAGAAAAGGTAAAAACTTCAGATATCCTGTTATTCAAGTGTCATTCAATGACAATTCAGGTTTTCCTTTCATCTCTGAATAAACGCCGAAAGATCCGTTTTTTTCTTTGGGAAAAACACTCTGTTTATTGCAGGGTAGCAAAATAAGCTGTCCTCAGCATCAACAGAAACTACAGTGCTAGATGGGACGGTCGAAAAGCGGTAGACTATCCTAGCTTCTCCTTGGCAGTTATCCCTCGGCAGATGCTAGGTATACCAAGGCTGAGTATTCTATTTATTTTGGGGACCAAATATCGTCCGTGTAAAATGGTTTTGGAAAAGTATATAGCAATAAAGATTTGATGGTATTCAACAGCATTCGACCATTTTTTCTTTCTTCTAGGAATCAGCAGAACGCCAGCTAATAGACAAGGAATCGGTCTGTCTAGCCATAGGAGTTTTAGCCTCTTTGACCTCAAGTGCTTCGAAAGTCAAGAACTCACTGTGGGACCAGCTTCAAACAGTGGTTCCAGATCTTGATAATCTTATGAACAGGCACCCAGACCAAGAAGTTCGAGAATGTGCTGAAGATTTAAAAATTGTTATAGCTTCACGTGGAATTTATACTAATGAAATGGCTAAAAGAATGAGGAAGGAGAAGACAAAATTAGAGAAGGAAAAGAAAATAGTTGAAGAATTGAGTAATAAGGAGGCTGTGTTTGAAAATTTAAAAAACGTGGTAATTGATCCTGCAATAAAGTTGAAAGAAGAAGTAATGAACTTGTATCCCAACAAAAAAGACGATGAATCAATCAAAGAGGGATTTAAAGAAGCATTGGAATATTTGAATGACCCGATGATACCTGTTAAAGGACATGGCTTGATACTCCTCTCAAAACTTGTACAGAACAAAGACACGCCTACTATAGAGAATAAAGAAAAACTGTTAAATATTTTCAAGGTAAGGGAAGTCTTAATTTATGCAAATCCCTCTCTCGATCGGTTTCATAGACCTATGATACATACAGAAGTCTATGTACGCAAGTGAGAACTTAACACATGCGAGACAGAAAGGTTTGCGTTGGGGTGGGGGCTAGTCCGTCGTACTCAACTCGTGGGGACCCCCTCCCTTTTCTCTCTCTTTCCTTTCGTGTAAGTATGTAAGATGAAACAAGGGAAAAGAATTGAATGAACTCGTAAAATACTGGGCTAAAATTTCGACAAAGATGCGCTGAAATCAAAACTACAGGGCTAAGTTGAAAAGCCCGTTTTGGTGCTTTTTTTGTCAAATGATTCAAGCTCTCCAAAAATAATGCAATTTTTAATTCTAACTTTAATCACTAACTTAAATAATTTGTGGTCTTTTATAGTAATGGAAGGGTACTTCCAAATGCAGAAATTTCTAGGGAAGAAGTTTTATCAAAATAATAATTTACAAGGGGTTGCGTCCCCCTCCCTTTGAAAGACCAATGTGGCCTTGCCTTTCCGAAACATTTTTTTTCGCTATTGAGTCTTTTTTACCTTTTGTTTTATCTCCCACCGTGGAAAACTTGTCCAATGCGGTTATTCCGCTAAAAAAAAAAATGCGAATTGCATTATGTTAATTATTACAATCCAAATTGAACTATTATAGTTGTCCTTCTTAAGCTGGAACAATGGTTTGTCTGTCGGTACCAATAATTTGGATTTTGCATATTTAACCCAGTTAAAAAAAATTCATCAGTGAGCAGATAGAGTATTCTAGGAATAATAACTCCTCCCAATTCATTTGGCCAAAGTAGTGGCTTAAGGGAGATGATAAAGCTACTATATGATTCAGCCCTTAGTCAGATTGAGATATTATAGTAACAATCACGCTCTTCAGCCCCAAATGCCCTTTTTACCTTTTCATTTACCCCCTCCCCCCACATTTTGATAAATTCCACGGATGTCCTTCGATTTTAATCGTAAAAGTATTTTGGATAATGTGGCTTAGGGCTACATTCAAATTTATTGAAAAGTGTGTGAATAATAGTGAGTTAGTTTTGAATGAAGTATCTTCGTTCTTTTTACCTCAGAATTCAAATAGAGGAGGAAGTATTCCAACAATTTCTGTAGTCTAGTTGTATTACCATTAGGAACATTATCAGCAGTAGTAGTAAGATTTCACCTAGTTTATTTTCAGGGCTATTCCTCTTTTTGAATCTTCGAAAAACCTGCTCTAAAAAGGTAGCAATTGCAGTAGTAGTTAAAGAACTAAGCATTATTGCAATCCTTCAAGACACGGTATTTTATTGACGAAATTACATATTAAATAATTTTTTAAACTGGACGACGGGGAGCAGGGCTCGGTGTGTCGGCCATAAAACAGAGGTAAGAAAATGTCGGAATAACGAATAGAAAGAAAAGAAGGAAAATATACAAGGGAGGAGATAACAGAGGACGCCACCCCAGCACGAGAATACCAAAACAAAATTCATATTAAAATCTATTATTCATCAATCCCAACATCCAGACAAAGGACTGTTTTTGAAATATGTTTTTTCAAAGAAAATCGGTTCTTGAAACTTGGGGATATTTCTACTAAATTAAATTTACTTACAATATGAGGAATCTGGTATCTGATTGAGAATCTAGCTCTTTCTGATTTGATTTAGGGAAGGTAATACTTCTTGGAGTGGGCGTGGTGGGCAGGAGAAATGGGAGTCGTATCAGTTATACCCAAATCGTGGAAATAATTTGTTGAAGATTGGATATCATGATACCACTTTGCTGTATGCACGTCCTTCAGTTGATTGAAATTAAGTATATTGGGAAAAAATATATAAAATTTGGGTTGCCAAATAAATATTTGTTTTCTCATGAAATAGTTAATAAAAACCCGAATATGTGGATAATATCTTTTTGGAGCTATCTTGGATGGAGGAGCGGGCAAGGTGCAACTCAAAAATATTTATTTGAATCACAACGGTCATTCTTGGAGATTGTGAAGCATTTTTAGATTAAATTTCGGCAAATGAAATTAATATTAGCGATTTCCGATTTTTTCGTGGAAGCAGAACTCGAAAAAAGCACGGTGGTTTAGCAATACTAGCTAAAAATTATATCCCGGCAGGATGAAAGAAGAATATATATATATATATATATATATATATATATATATATATATATATATATATATATATATATATATATATATATATATATATATATATATATATATATATATATATATATATATATATATATGAATACTGAGATGATTTTTGAAATCTGCTTTGTTGAATGTTTTTTTTACCAAACAATGAAGAATTTCTAAGCTTAATTTATCGTCCTCCCTCATCTAGCATGGCCGACTTTATTGGCAAATTTGAAAATTTGTTAAATGTGATATCAAATCTTCGAATGCCATTTTTTATCCTTGGGAATACTTGACCAAAAACTTAAGTTCCACCTTCACATCACAAACACAATAAAAAAAAATGCTATAGAAAATTCAGAATAGTAAAAAGACTACTAGCCACACCTTGGGGCTGTACGCCCTAAGCCATATTATGGGTTGGACTTCCACCTTCTTGTTCATTTTGAACCCATCAACAAAAATTTGGAAATGGTTTTTATATGTAATTGCATTAAGCTTGGCAAATTTTTTCTGTATAAAAGCAATAGGGGTTAGTTCTTTAGTCCATTTTGAGCAATCAGTGTTATTATGGGGATTGACCAGCTCCATGGGGGGTTGGGGGAATATGGGTGCAATTGATTTTACTGGCACTGGGAATTTCTTCTGGGTATTAGCATATTCATTTGCAATGCCTCTAAACATAGATCCCCTTTTTGTCATAAGTACATCAAACGTTTCTGTAGTCAAGTGAGTTATAGTCAACTACTATAGTTTATGGTATCAAGACTCTCAAAGGAGTGACTTCTTTCTGATTTTCCATTCTTGCATTCCGGATTTCACATCATTCTGCCCAGATTTTAGTCTTTAGTGTCACCCCCAAACCAGAGCTGACTGAACTTCAATTTTCTGACGAAAACTATCCCAGAAGTAAGTTCAAGATCTTTTGAATTTCATAAAAAATCAATTCTGTCAAAAATGTAATATCTTACGCTTTTATTAGCGAAAAATCAAGCTTAATAAACATCCTTTCTTTCATCATATCCATCAGAAATAAGTAAACCTAGCATGTTATCTTCCTATTAGTTACCACAAGAGGGAGAGAGGGATGGAGGCTTGGGAAGAGGTTCTTTCAAGGGAAGGACGCCTCTGCTACCTTGCAGAACCGGGGAATGCTGGTCAGGGCTGAACTCTTTGCTACAAATGTCGAAGCATTCATTTAATTGTTTGTTTAAAAGTTTCTGTAAATACAATTCCGTAAAAGGCTTTGTATATGCTTGTTGTTTTGTTCCGTGTTTTTAATACGAAATTCTTTTTATTTGTTTTACTTTCTCTTTGCCACTACAATTTTACATGTGGAGAAGTTAAAGTTAAGTGTCCGGGGTATTTTTTCGACGGGATTTAATTGTCTAAGTAAAATAATCTTCAAATTAAAAAAAAGGCTATGGAGTCTAATATAACAAAACCACAAAGAAATAAATATTTTTTTCCATGAAAAAGACTCATGTTAATAAAAAACAAACATAAATTAATTTAAAAACTTTTTCCATAAAACAAGTTTGTCAAAGAAGAGTAAAAAGCTCCACAGAGCAAAAATGAGTAGAAATAAATTCGAATAATTTTGTAAGCGTAAAATTACCACAAATCACCCTCAATAAATAAATAAAACCCAAAACGAATAGAATTAAAATAAATATCGGAGTCAAAAAGACCGGAACATAGTTTGCAAAACCAACTATGATTTTATAAGAAACTTAACCTTCTTAAACTTTTGGGTGCCATATGTTTTTACATTAATTTTGATGATTTTTCGGTTACATTGTTCTTCGGTTACATTCTTATTCTTTTTTTAATTTGGCACCCACTACTACCAAAAATTGCAGAAGTTGTAATGGAGGCTGCTCAACAACAAAAAATTTAACGACACTTATTTTTGGGATAAAATTTAAGATACTATGGTGTGTAAGTTCCTATTTTTCGCTTTGCTTGGAAATTCTGAACGAAAGAAAAATTCAAAATCTTCAAATTTGGAAAACACTATTTTCAACGGAGGGGTATTTTTCGGGGTGTATATATATGTGTGTAAAGACAGGGGAGGTTAGAAGACATGTGAAAAAGACAATTAGTGCGTGTCAAAAATGAAAATGAAGAGGAAAGACACACGCGGTTACAAGACATGCGACACCAAGCATGTGAGCGAGTCAAAATTGAAAATAAAGAGCAAAGACTCACGCGGTTAGAAGAAGAGCGGCATCTTAATCTTTGTCTCTAGCAACGTGTGACACAAAACCAAGTACAAACGCACAAAGATACCATAAACTTAATAAGTGTTACATTTAATTCTTTGGGACCCTTCAACGTTGCTTGTTTTCACTGTGAAGTCCTCCAGCTACTGAAGGTAAAATTGAGCCACCTTAATGTGGCCAAATGCACTTTTTCGACCGCAATGAAGCTGTTGAGGAACGCCTCGCACATCCTTTGAATTATGGGATGTCTCGTAATCTAATGAACCTCTTAGAAGAAACACTAAGAGACACAAGCGACTATGCCAAGGATTACGAAAAAATGCGAGAAGTGGAGGATGATGCAGATCAACTTGCTGTTTCATTGGAGCAACAGCCTTCAAATGTGCAGCTCATTTTTACTGTGCCAGATGGCGTCGATTATAAACGGTTTAACCCTCCTGCATGTAATGAAGTATGCTCTGTCCTTACTCTTAATCCTGACCATAGTTTTCCACCAAATGAAATGGTTGTAAGACAACATGGCAAAAACTTTGTCATTTTTTAAAAAATACCGACCATCGAGTGGAGCCCTTTTCCCTCCCACGATCTAGAGCCTTATCTTTGGAGGAAAAAATCCTCCCACGATCTAGAGCCTTATCTTTGGAGGAAAAAATATTTATGTAAATGACATATTTTCAACCTTTGCCTGTCATATTTACAACCTTTACCTGACAAGGGATTACAACAATTCAAAAAGGGTGGCTGCATTGAACATGTGATGACGTCATGACGTCGAGAAAAAGCTCTCATTGTCTTTGGTTAGAAGACAAGCGATAATAGCAATCCATACATAGAGGCCTGCCGCTTGCCAAGTACCGGGGCCCCGCGGATATATAACAAATTTATATTTTACGAAATTATTTGACATATAGAGAGGGTCCTCCAAGAAAACATCCAATCGGGCCACGCACCTAGTCGACCTCTGCCTGATCAGAGGGCAGCTAGACCCCTCACCGTGAACTTTCTTTCTCCCGGATGCATTTGACTGAAAATAATTATATTCAAAATAGTCCAAAGACCACATAACAATGCATCCAGGGTTGACACAAAACCCCAGAGACTGGGGGAAAGGATTGTAAGTTATGCCCGGGTTTACAGAGTTTTATAGAAGAGATCGCTGTATTAACTTCAGAGGGGGCTGGTTCGATTGGAAATTGGGTATTCTAGTGCCCTTTTTAAGAGACAAAATTGACCAAAGGGCAACTTGCCCACCTCTCCACCTCTCCGCAAATGATCGGATCAAAATTTTGAGATAACCGTTTTGTTAAAAAAGGTCCAAAGGTCAAATAGCTATGTCGCCTGGGTCGACAAAACCCCCAATAGCCTCCAGGGTAAGGGATGCAAGCCGTGCAAGTTGCCCATTGCTAACATATGAGATTTTTATGGAAGGGATAGCCATATAAATTTCGGAAGAGGCTCATTTGATTTGAAATCGAACGTTCTAGTTCTGTTTTAAGACTCAAAAGAGATCGGAGGGAAACCAGCGCAGGCTTGCGTCTTTATCTTGAGATTTTCTCTCTCTTTGTCCTTGATATGAACTGGGTTGTAGTCCCGCTTGTATCCTAATTATGGCGTGAATGATACTCGTGCTATGATTGGGGTATAACTAGGGTAATATCTTTTTTAACTTTAATTTCTGTCTTTTAACATCGTTTTCTCAAAACTATAGACGGCTACAAGGGTTATTTTTGGTACATTATAAGTTCAGATGAAATCGAAAGTTGTAGATCTATTTAAAGAGTCAAAAGTTATCAGTGAGCATCTTGTCCCCCTCCCTCGTCCTTTTCTCCCCAAATCCTTCTTATCAAAATTTTGAGACAATCATTTTGTTTAAAATTTTCCGAAGATCAAGTAGCTATGGTTCCAGGTTTGATTAGCCCCCCAGCTTTTGGGGCAAGGGTTATAAGCTATGACAATTACTAATTGTTAATATACAATGTTTTTTTTTTCTGGGAAAGGTGGTCATGTAAATTTTAGAAGGAGCTCATAAGATTTGAAATTGAACGTTTTAACGGCCTCTTTAAGTATTAAAAGAGATTGGAGGGTAACCACTTAACGGCCCCTTTTTCCCTAAATACACCCGATCAAAATTTAGAGATAGCTATTTTATCAAAACAGTCCGAAAGTCAAATAACTGTAACTCAGGTGTTGACAAAACCCCCAGTCACTGAGGCAAGGGCTGTAACCTATTCAAGCTCCCCATTGTTAACACATAAGGACTTTGTGGAGGGGTTGGCCTTACAAACTTTGAAGGGGGTTAATTCGATTGGAAATCAAAAGTTCTGGGTTTTTTTAAGAATACAAAGTGATCAAAGGGGAACCAGCTCCCCCCCCCCCCCAACGATCTTGTGCGAAAACGCATCCAGTCAAAAATTTGAGACAACCATGTTTTTCAAAACAGTCCAAAGGCAAAACAACTATGCTGTCAGGGTTGAACCCCCCCAGCCCCAGGGGCGAGGCCTGTAAGTTATACAAGTTGCTAAGCTTCTATGATGTTATCAAAACACTCGCTATTGGTTCTTTTTCCTGACCCCTTGACACGTTGACCCTTCTCCATGGGGCAAACTAAAAATGCATAAAGTGGGCTTGCTTATAGGTAGCATTACCTATAGAGCAAAGCATATTAGTCCATGAGCCCTGCAGGCACCAGGGCAAGGTCTGTATTCTTATATGCATTCAACAAACAGTGATAAAACTAAAAAAAAGGTTTATTAAATAAATATAGAATTCAGACCTTGCCCTACTGCCCACAGGGCTCATGGACTAATATGCGTTGCTCAGATAATGTTACTTATAAGCAAGCCCACTTTATGCATTTTTATTTTACCCCATGGAGAAGGGTCAAAGTGTCAAGGGGTCAGGAAAAACAACCAATAGCGAGTGTTTTGATAACATCATAGAAGCTTAGCAACTTGTATAACTTACAGGCCTCGCCCCCGGGGCTGGGGGGGTTTAACCCTGACAGCATAGTTGTTTTGCCTTTGGACTGTCAAAGAGAGGGTCAACCAGAAATGAATGTGCCTCTAGAATTAGCATTTCTATGTGCTCTACACTGGAAACCATGTTCCTTTGCAGGATAGTTTCCAGTTTAGAGCACTTGGAACAAAAGTAAACATTTACCCTATTGTTATCTACTTTTTAGAATAACTTTCGTATAATTCTAGTTTAGATACTTTTTATTATCTTGGAAAGGGATTGTTCTAGGAAAAAGAAACTTTCACGGATAGCCTAGGTCTTCAAACTAAAGTAGCCTATTTCCTAGGAAGGTATTTTGAAGTACCAGTAAAGCTTTACTTTCATCACAAGGTTTCAAAGATGCATATTACTGCATACAGCAAGATTCTCATTATTGCATATTGTTTCTTTGTCATTATTACCAACTTCATTAGAACCTTCTTGTTCTAATGACGCAAATATTGCGTCATATATGTTGCAGAATAGGAGATTACGCTGGTTTAAATAAGTTGCCGATTTACATTCCATTGGAGACACAATAGTGCTGCTACGTTTCCTAAAATAGAATTTTCCTGGGCTTTAAAAATAGGGAATTGTAGACCACCAAAAGGGCTTCACAGCCTAGTAAAGAAATTAGCCGTCTAAGAATTAGCGTCGGCCAGTATTTTAGTCCTATTTGAGGCAAAATTGTTGTTTCGTTGCGGCAGAAAGCAGCACTTTTTCTCTGGCACAATCTCATCTAAAAGTTTTGTTGGAAATAGATAAATTTCTTTCCAAGATCCGTTCTGGAAAGATCGTTCTGAGCTCAGACTCTTCTCTTGCAATAAACTGTCCATCCTAAATGGTTTTCTGTGTATTTAATTAATACTAAAAAGAGTATTTGATGTACGGCATCAACTACGATTTCAACAAAAATCAGCCAAAGCGATCTTCAAAAATACCAGTTCCGTCAGCTTCTTTAAATACATAATCATGGCCATCAATATGCAATACAATGTTATACAAAGTAAAATCCCATTTGTTTTTAACTTTTTTTATCTTGCTGATTTTGCATACAATAGAATTTTCGGTTTCAAACTTGTCTGGGGTATTCATGTCATCAGAATAATCATCATTTTCATTTAAATTGTAATCGCTTGATCTTCCGATTTCTCGATCGTATATATTATCATAATCCTCGCTCATGTCAAATTCACTGTCCGACGACACCGAGTCGGAGAGTGTGTCATCAAAGTCAACATCTTGGTCACTAGATGAATCCAAAGTGCCATCCAACTGAGCAAAAGTACTGTAAGTACTTCTGTTCAAGTCCTTAGACGATAGGCCAACAGTCGCAAAATTATAATTGTTAGATGACGTGTATCTTTCAGACTGTTTTAAGTTGCTAGAATGCCCAATAGGCGCATTAGGGTAGCATATTTTGTTGAAATAGTCAAATCTTCTAGCCGTGGTTTGATTCAATGGATTTCCTATGCCTGTATTCTGATCGTCACTTGCATTTAAATTGCAATCGCTTGACCTTTCGATTGCTTTATCGGTTGTATTATCAAAATCCTCACTTATGTCAAATTTACTGTCCGACGACATCGGGTCGGAGAGTCTGTCATCAACGTCGAAATTTTTGTCACTAGATGGATCCAAAGTACCCGCATTCTGACTAGATGCTTCTGATTTTGTATCAGCATATTCGTATTCATTTAGAATATCATTTTCTTTGTTCGAAATTACGGTACTGTCATCTGAACTACTCCCTGTACCAGAATCACTGCAAATACCTGAGTATAAGTCTAAAGTATTACTGTCATGTAGTTTTGAGAAGCTTAGTTGGTCTTCATTCTTGATATTGTTGAAACCATCATTCGTACCAACACATTTATTAGTCTCTTCTATGCCATTTCTCGTGCATTGTCCATTCTTGATACTCTTTCTTTTTTTATATTCATTTATTTTCGTTATATACTCTGCTTTGTTTTGCAGAAATTCTTTTATCTTCAAATCGATATATTTTTCAAGATAAGCTTGTTGTACTTTTACATCTGCCATTGCTAGTATTTCTAATATCTCTTCGGAATCTAGCATTGCTGATAAAATTTCTTCACTATCATATGGGTAAAATTTATACTTAAAAAAACTCAAGGGGACCATAAATTCAAGTACTTTAGCAGTCTCGCCACTGCATTTTGGAAGTACCGACATTTCGACTTTTATTCTCCCTTCGGTGTTTACAGATAGAGTCTTATCTTTACGAGTGTTCTTCGTTGTAATGCATCTTTTCCTTCTTTTGTTATCATCCTTTTCTTTCTCGCCTTCATTCTTTTTATTCTTCATTTCCTCATCTAGCGTGAAATCCCAGAGAACGAGCAATTCTTGAAGATCGCTCATTTCTAGCCCCACTCTTTGTGCCTCTGGTTTGACTTTCTCAATAACATTGTCCATTGCCTTTCTGTAAAAGGCATATGTATTTTTTTCCAAGTGTGTTCGGGATTCCATTTTGTTTTTTAATAGACTGTCTGAACGTATTGTCGATTTATTTCTTCTTATGAAATTTGTAGGTTTCTTTGCAAGCATCTTTACTGCCGTTTGTATTTTACATCATGGGAACAAGTACTCCAAAGCTTTAGAAATTTTTGGAGTAACCAGATGGCCAAAACTTCAACGAAAGACAATCATCCAAGCACTGCACTGTGTTGCATTGACTTTAATGCAAAATTATTTTGCTCTTTTTATTATTATTTCTAAGTTTCGATCTAGTGCTAAAAAAAAATGTAGTTTAAAAGAAACCCATGGACTATTCAATATCGTCACAATTTTTCTTTTCTATGATTGGAGAACCTTAAACAGTTCATTCAAGATGGCGAACACCAGAACGTATTTTTTTTAATTATGTCATCTTTTGCCCTTCTTGCATTCAACCCTTTTATGCAATCAAGCTTTAACCCTTTTATATATTTCCGGTGCCCCAGGGAGAGGATAAATGACAGTCAGCCCCTTTCTAATACTTGCCATGTTCCCATGTGATTAAAACGTCATAATGTTATCTTCCATAAATAAGAAGGTGTTGGTGGAAAATTATATGTCCTTAGTGTGTGCCACTAGTCATGTAAATAGGTGGATTCTTAAGTTTAACAATTAATCGGACCCTGTTAAATTGATCGTCGTCTTATCGACAGCTAAGGCTTGAAGAAACCACTTGTTGACTCATATTAGCCAGACGCTACGAACTAGAGATAAGATACTTAGGGAGCTCTAGGAACTTAATACATGGAACTTGAATGCAAATGGTATAATCTCGATTTTAATACAGACTTGGGAATGCTGGATTAAGAATATCTAGTGATCGCGGTAGTGTTGACTAAGTATAGAACAACGTGTCTCCTATATATATATATATATATATATATATATATATATATATATATATATATATATATATATATATATATATATATATATATATATATATATATATATATATATATATATATATATATATATATATATATATATATATATATATATATATATATATATATATAAACTAGCTGTTGGGGTAGCGCTTCGCGCCACCCCAACACCTAGTTGGGGGGGGCGCTTCGCGCCCCCCCCCCCCAAGCCCCCCCCCGCGCGCGTAAGTCGTTACGCGCCATATTAGTTACGCGCCATTGTAGTTGTGTCCCTGTGTCCCACCTGTGAATATATATATATATATATATATATATATATATATATATATATATATATATATATATATATAGATATATATATATATATATATATATTAGCTGTGGGGGTGGCGCTTCGCGCCACCCCAAAACCAAGTTGGTGGGGCGCTTCGCGCCCCCCCAAGCCCCCCCGCGCGCGTAAGTCGTTACGCGCCATATTAGTTATGCGCCATTGTAGTTGTGTCCCTGTGTCCCACCTGTGAATATAGATAGATTTACATATGTGTTTCAAACTACGTAAAAATTGCGAATAAACAACATTCTTGGCTTTCCCATTGTCTGTGCATATACAAAGCCCTATGTACTAATAATGACGTCATATGCAAACGCTCTTTTTACAAACAAACAAACATGCATCCACACAACTCGTTTTTATATAGATAGATAGATAGATAGATACAATACAAATTAACTGCGTAAAATTGCGAATATACAACATTCTTCGCTGTCCAATTGTCGCTGCATATAAATACATTGTCAGGTTTACCGACCCTCGAACATGCAACGTACAATTGTCCATGGGAAAAACAATCAGTATTAAGATCTATACCACATTTTTCTAATGATTGACCTTGAGCTTTGTTAAGGGTGATTGCAAATACTAATCGAATTGGGAATTGCAATCTTTTAAATTGAAAAAGCAGATCCGTTGGAATCATGGGAATCTGAGGAATAAGAACAGCCTCACCCTCATAAGGCCCTGTCAAGATTGTGGCCTCTATTAGGTTTTCCATTGTTTTTTTTTACGGCAAGTCGCGTGCCATTGCAAAGCTTTGGTGGGTTGATATTTCTTAAAAGCATTATTGGTACGCCTATTTTTAGTTGTAGCACGTGTGGTGGAAACCCTGAAGGATCTATGGAATTTAAAAATTCAGATGGATAATTAACCGCTTCATTTGGTTCCAAAACTGTGTCGACTGACTTGTAAAGGACTGCCTGGTCTCGAATCTTGGTCAAAACAATATTGTTGATTTCGTGGACGTCTATATTTTTGGGTGCGAGAATCGCTCTTTCACTTAGCCTTTTATTATTTTTATAATTTTTTAGAATATTCGGAAATACTTTTTCAATCAATTCATTTTTGGACGTCACTAAATTACAGAAATCAGCAGGTAGTTGTATACGTCCTGAAATTGAGTCTACTGGGAGCTTTCCGTTTCCAATTGTCAGCAATTGATCTGAAAATGTTTGACCAGAGTCATCGTTTTGCAATCGGACACGCATATTTGTAGTTAATTTTAATATTTTTACGTGTGCCCATAAATTAGAATTTTTCAGGCAAGCATTCATTCGTCTTCAATGGCTCTGGTGGTGCAGCCAATAGAGGAAGTTTAACTTTTCCTGAGGCGCAACACATTCCCATTGTTTCACCATTGAATTTCAAGGCCTTGCAATAGGGACAAATTTTAGACATTGTCCCGATTTGAACACATCTACTCAAGCTATAATCATCGACTGGGTTGTACCTGAATGCCAGGCGATAACTTTCAGGTTGCTCTGATTCCTCGGCACGCTTTCTTTTCTTACTTTCTCTATCAGCAGCAAGCCTGATTTCTTGCTGTTCATGTGATTCCTCGGCACGCTTTCTTTTCTTACTTTCTCTATCAGCAGCAAGCCTGATTTCTTGCTGTTCTTGTAATTCCTCGGCACGCCTTCTTTTTTCACTTTCTCTTTTAGCAGCAAGTCTGCTTCCGCGTTGCTCTGGTAGTTCCTCGGCACGCTTTCTGTTCTTTTTTTCTCTATCAGCCTCAAGCCTGTTTCCTTGCTGTTCTTTTGATTCCTCGGCACGCTTTCTGTTCTTTCTTTCTCTATCAGCCTCAAGCCTGTTTCCTTGCTGTTCTTTTGATTCCTCGGCACGCTTTCTGTTCTTTCTTTCTCTATCAGCCTCAAGCCTGTTTCCTTGCTGTTCTTTTGATTCCTCGGCACGCTTTCTTTTCTGACTTTCTCTATCAGCAGCAAGTTTTTTGGCATAGACTCTTTGAGCATCTTCATCGGCTTTTGCCATGGTAAGTTCATCAGTCATTGTAAACTTAAACATTAATAGATTTCTACGTGAACATATGTCTTAAATATCTTGAATGACGTCACCGTCAAAGCAAAAATGACGACAACTAATTTCATGACGTCAGTCAACACAGAAACATGACGTCACCTGATCCACAGACAGACACACAGACAGACAACTTATTTTTTATATATATATATATATATATATATATATATATATATACACATATATATATATATATATATATATATATATATATATATATATATATATATATATATATATATATATATATATATACTTTTTTAACTACGTATAACTTGCGAATATACAACATTCTTCGCTGTCCCATTCTTTGTACATATAAATAGATTGTCAGGTTTACCGACTCTTGAACATGCAACATATGATTGTCCATGGAAAAAACAATCCGTATTCAGATCTATATCTCATTATTCTAATGATTTCCCTTGAGCTTTGTTGATGGTGATTGCTAATCAAACATTCCCTATGTCCCCATCGTCATTTATATATCCCCCTGAGCCCCCCGGCGTCCCCGTTGTAGTTGTGTCCCAGTCGTCATTTATAGTCGACAAACATGACGCCAGTCGACACACAAACATAACGTCAGTCGACACACACGTCCCAGTCGTCATTTGTGTCCCGGTGTCCCAGTCTGTAATTTCTCTTTAAGTGTCCCGGTCATTTATATTCCCTGTGTCTAGGTCTGTATGTACATTCGTTTTTGAATTGGTATATGGTGAAATAAATTTTTTGTTTTTTTGTTTTTTTCTTTTTAGTTTTTTTGGTTTTTACCTATTTTTTAGCTTTTTAGTTTTTTTTTCTTTTGTCTTTTTAGTTTTATTGTAGTTTTTACCTTTTTAGTTTTTTTTTAGTTTTCTTTTTCTCCTTTATTTTTCAGTTTTTTTCCTTTTTTTAGTTTTTTTTTCTTTGTTAGTTTTTTTTACTAGTTTTTAGTTTTTTCTTTTTAGTTTTTTTGCTGTTTTTACCCCTTTTTTAGTTTTTGTTGCTGTTTTTACCCCTTTTTTAGTTTTTTAGCTTTTTTAGTTGGGGGGGCCCCAAGCCCCCCCCCCCCGCGCGCGTAAGTCGTTACGCGCCATTGTAGTTGTGTCCCTGTGTCCCACCTGTGAATATATATATATATATATATATATATATATATATATATATATATATATATATATATATATATATATATATATATATATCTATATATATAAAAATAAGTTGTCTGTCTGTCTGTGGATCAGGTGACGTCATGTTTCTGTGTTGACTGACGTCATGAAATTAGTTGTCGTCATTTTTGCTTTGACGGTGACGTCATTAACGGTATTTGAACGCAAAACCGCGCAGTTAGATGAAAATCCACCTGGACAGCGAGAGTCAAAACATATCAAAACTGAAAATGATAGCGATGATGATTGGGTTTGGGATTTTGACTTTGATAAGGTCATCAATGCCTACCAGATTTAAGTTAAAAAAACAAAGGTTCGTCGATAGGGACACAGGGATTGTTCGAATAGAAATTACAGACCGGGACACCGGGACACAAATGACGACCGGGACACCGGGACACAGGGAATATAAATGACGACCGGGACACTCAAAGAGAAATTACAAACTGGGACACCGGGACACAAATGACGACCGGGACACAGGGAATATAAATGACGACCGGGACACAGGGACACATCATTAGAATAATGAGGTATAGATCTGAATACGGATTGTTTTTCCCATGGACAATTATATGTTGCATGTTCAAGAGTCAGTAAACCTGACAATCTATTTATATGCACAGACAATGGGACAGCGAAGAATGTTGTATATTCGCATGTTTTACGTAGTTAAAAACATATATTTATATCTATCTCTATTCACAGGTGGGACACAGGGACACAACTACAATGGCGCGTAACTAATATGGCGCGTAACGACTTACGCGCGTGGGGGGCTTGGGGTGGCGCGAAGCGCCCCACCAACTAGGTGTTGGGGTGACGCGAAGCGCCACCCCAACAGCTAGTATATATATACTTTTTTAACTACGTATAACTTGCGAATATACAACATTCTTCGCTGTCCCATTGTTTGTACATATGAATAGATTGTCAGGTTTACCGACTCTTGAACATGCAACATATGATTGTCCATGGAAAAAACAATCCGTATTCAGATCTATATTTCTTAATTCTAATGATTTCCCTAGAGCTTTGTTGATGGTGATTGCTAATCAAACATCCCCTATGTCCCCATCGTCATTTATATATCCCCCTGAGCCCCCCGGCGTCCCCGTTGTAGTTGTGTCCCAGTCGTCATTTATAGTCGACAAACATGACGCCAGTCGACACACAAACATAACGTCAGTCGACACACACGTCCCAGTCGTCATTTGTGTCCCGGTGTCCCAGTCTGTAATTTCTCTTTAAGTGTCCCGGTCGTCATTTATATTCCCTGTGTCCCGGTCTGTATATACATTCGTTTTTGAATTGGTATATGGTGAAATAAAGTTTTTGTTTTTTTCCTTTTTTTCTTTTTATTTTTTTGGTTTTTACCTATTCTTTAGCTTTTTAGTTTTTTTTCTTTTGTCTTTTTAGTTTTATTGTAGTTTTTACCTTTTTAGTTTTTTTTTAGTTTTCTTTTTCTCCTTTATTTTTCAGTTTTTTTCCTTTTTTTAGTTTTTTTTTCTTTTTTAGTTTTTTTTACTAGTTTTTAGTTTTTTCTTTTTAGTTTTTTTGCTGTTTTTACCCATTTTTTAGTTTTTTAGTTTTTTTCCTTTTTTAGTTTTTAGTTTTTTACCTTTTTTTAGTTTTTTAGCTTTTTTAGTTTTTTTTTAGTAGTTTTTAACTGTTTTTTAGTTTTTTTAGTTTTTTTTCTCTTTTAGTTTTTTTTCTCCTTTTGTATTAATGCTAAAGCCAAGGTTCGAACCTGGAACCTCTCGGACCTAGAACCTGGAACATAACGCTTTACCAACTCAGCTACTTCGGCTTGAATACATTTACCTTTTTTAGTTTTTTTAATTTTAATTTTTAGTTTTTTTTTAGTTTTCTTTTTCTCCTTTATTTGTCAGTTTTTTCCTTTTTTATTTTTTTCTTTTTCAGTTTTTAGTTTTTAGTTTTTTTTCTTTTTACTTTTTTTTGTAGTTTTTACCTTTTTTCAGTTTTTTTTCTTTTTTAGTTTTAGTTTTTTACCCTTTTTTAGTTTTTTAGCTTTTTTAGTTTGTTTTAGTATTTTCTTTTTAGTTTTTTTTGTAGTTTTTATCTTTTTTAGTTTTTTTTCTTCTTTTGTATTAATGCTAAAGCCAAGGTTTGAACCTGGAACCTCTCGGACCTAGAACCTGGAACATAACGCTTTACCAACTGAGCTACTGTATTTGTATTTGTATCGGATTAACGACCCTTCTTGACTACTAAGGTCCCTGCGTCGGCCCTGTACTGCATTCCTGCAGCATGGCTCTATCTCTGGGTCCCGTATTACCACGCTAAGGTCAAAGCCACTGCGCCAACACAGGTAGTTATATAACTGAGCTACTTCGGCTTGAATACATTCGTTTTTGAGTTGGTATGTGATGAAATAATTCAGACGTCATATGTGGACAGTGACGTCCCTCGCCACACAGACAACTTATTTTTATATTACACTAGCTGTTGGGGTGGCGCTTCGCGCCACCCCAACACCTAGTTGGTGGGGCGCTTCGCGCCCCCCAAGCCCCCCCGCGCGCGTAAGTCGTTACGCGCCATATTAGTTACGCGCCATTGTAGTTGTGTCCCTGTGTCCCACCTGTGAATATAGATAGATTTATATATGTGTTTCAAACTACGTAAAAATTGCGAATATACAACATTCTTGGCTTTCCCATTGTCTGTCCATATGCAAACGCTCTTTTTACAAACAAACAAACATGCATACACACAACTCGTTTTTATATAGATAGATAGATAGATAGATACAATACAAATTAACTACGTAAAACTTGTGAATATACAACAGTCTTCGCTGTCCCATTGTCTGTGCGTATAAATAGATATTCAGGTTTACCGACCCTCAAAGATGCAACATACAATTGTACATTGGTAAAGCAATCTGTATTAAGATCTATACCGCATTTTCTAGTGATTGCCCTTGAGCTTTGTTGATGGTGGTTGCAAACGCTAATCGAATTGGGAATTGCAATCTTTTAAATTGAAAAAGTAGATCCGTTGGAATCATGGGAATGCGAGGAATAAGAACAGCCTCACCCTCATAAGGCCCTGTCAAGATTGTGGCCTCTATTAGGTTTTCCATTGTTTTTTTTACGGCAAGTCGCGTGCCATTGCAAAGCTTTGGTGGGTTGATATTTCTTTAAAGTATTATTGGTACGCCTATTTTTAGTTGTAGCACGTGTGGTGGAAACCCTGAAGGATCTATGGAATTTAAAAATTCAGATGGATAATTAACCGCTTCATTTGGTTCCAAAATACAAATTAACTGCGTAAAACTTGCGAATATACAACATTCTTCGCTGTCCAATTGTCGCTGCATATAAATAGATTGTCAGGTTTACCGACCCTCGAACATGCAACGTACAATTGTCCATGGGAAAAACAATCAGTATTAAGATCTATACCACATTTTTCTAATGATTGACCTTGAGCTTTGTTAATGGTGATTGCAAATGCTAATCGAATTGGGAATTGCAATCTTTTAAATTGAAAAGGCAGATCCGTTGGAATCATGGGAATGCGAGGAATAAGAACAGCCTCACCCTCAAAAGGCCCTGTCAAGATTGTGGCCTCTATTAGGTTTTCCATTGTTTTTTTTACGGCAAGTCGAGTGCCATTGTAAAGCTTTGGTGGGTTTATATTTCTTAAAAGTGTTATTGGTACGCCTATTTTTAGTTGTAGCACGTGTGGTGGAAACCCTGAAAGATCTATGGAATTTAAAAATTCAGATGGATAATTAACCGCTTCATTTGGTTCCAAAACTGTGTCGACTGATTTGTAAAGGACTGCCTGGTCTCGAATCTTGGTCAAAACAATATTGTTGATTTCGTGGACGTCTATATTTTTTGGTGCGAGAATCGCTCTTTCACTTAGCCATTTATTATTTTTATAATTTTTTAGAATATTCGGAAATACTTTTTCAATCAATTCATTTTTGGACGTCACTAAATTACAGAAATCAGCAGGTAGTTGTATACGTCCTGAAATTGAGTCTACTGGGAGCTTTCCGTTTCCCATTGCCAGCAATTGATCTGAAAATGTTTGACCAGAGTCATCGTTTTGCAATCGGACACGCATATTTGTAGTTAATTTTAATGTTTTTACGTGTGCCCATAAATTAGAATTTTTCAGGCAAGCATTCATTTCGTCTGCAGGAGTTGATCTAGGTATTATAGGTAATGTTTGCCTGAAATCTCCCGCAAGCAATATTAATGTGCTGCCAAAGGGTTTCGACTTCCCTCGCAAATCTTTCAAGCATTGATCCAGAGCCTCGAGCGATTTTTTGTGTGCCATTGTGCACTCATCCCAAATAATAAGTTTGCATTGCTGCAATACTTTACCCATCCCAGATGATTTGGAAATATTGCACGTGGGAGTTTCTGTAGAATGCAAGTTCAGAGGCAATTTCAAAGCGGAATGAGCAGTTCTTCCACCAGGCAGCAATGTTGCGGCTATTCCGGACGACGCAATTGCCAACGCTATATCATTTTTTGATCGAATTGATGCCAGAATCAGTTTTATCACAAACGTTTTACCAGTACCTCCTGGCGCATCCAAAAAGAAAATTTCTCCAATGTTGTTATCGACACAATGCATTATCGTATCATAAATGTCTTTTTGTTCCGACGTTAACTTGGAAATGTTATTTTGTACATACGACAATAGATCACTCGTACTGTAACTTTGTTCACGATCCAATTCTACACATGTCGAAACAGCAGCGATACGGTTAGGTGAAGGCATTCCCAAATCCTGAAGAGGTTTGTTTGCCAAACGTACGCACAAATCTTCTATAACAACTAAAGTGTAGTTATAAATTTCTGATGTAAAAATCAAAAGTCATATCTGACGTCTCTAACTGTTTTCGATGGAGTATATCTTCGGACATTTTTTACTTATATTTTTCCCATAACTCTGTAGGAGCTGATGGAGAGCAAGTTGTTAAAATGATGCCAAACAATGCACGAATTTGACTTGGGGTTGACGTTTCGCACGCGTCATTGATGCAGTTATCCCAGTGTTGGTCATTCTCCAATAAATTCAGAGCTTGGCATGCACTACGGTAAGTGTCATGTATAGTACCATTTACAGTCCTCAAATACTCAAAGGATGTCGGACCGGGTACATTCACCAAAAGCAGGCGTAGAAAGAAGCATTCATGTTGATTGGGGTGGACGGTGTAGAGTCTTCCTATCGTGGTATCTTTGAAGATGGTAGGTTGGCCGTTGAAGATGGTAGGTTGGCCGTCGACTGACTTACCCTGTTTTCGACGTTCAAATACTTTATTTTTAGTATTCCACGTGTAATACGAAGGCACTTCAGTATACAGCAGTTTTTTTGCAAAAGAATCATTTTTGCAAAGCGAAAAAAAAGCTGTTAATGTTGTATCCGGTGGATTCAGGACTCTTTGTTGCACGTTGGTTTCCGTGAAATAAACACGTTGACCATTCTGTAAATGTACCGCTAAGTGAACAACAGCTGGACTACGTTCATGTATCGGAAATGAAAGAATTTGCCAAACAGCTTCATTACTGCTTATGTATCTTCCAGCCTGATATTGTACGATTTCATCGAAATCTTTGATTTCGGGCTGCAAGCCAAAAACTGCCATTTCACTGCCTTTGTTGACGTATTTACATATGTATTTGATTGCCTTTACGGAGTTACAGTATTCAACGTTTATGTGTGCATTAAATGTTTTTGATAATAATGGGGAATATGGACTAACCCACTGGTTATCTACTTCGATGGTGGTACCGTTACGCTTCTTTATTATTGCTGTTTTACCGCCATCTTCAGTAGATCTTCTTCTATATTGTCGGTAACCATCATTGCCAGTAATTGTGTTTGATACTAAAAGTCGAGGATATTGCTTTGTGCACCTTCCTTTGGCCATGCATGGTGAATTTTCGTTTAGTGCACCGCAAGGTCCATGTATCATATTTTTTACAATAATATCATGTAACCCCTTATCGACATTTTTATCAGGTATTTCAGCGGAAATCACATCATCAATTTCGTTCGAAGTAATTTTTTTTATGTAGCCAGATTAGTATATGTGCGTGTGGCAAACCTCGTTTTTGCCATTCCACTGAGTACATCCAGCATCGCACTGACCCAAACACTTCAAGTTTTACAATGTAGTTTATCAGTGATTTCAACTTTTGCCGGAAGACACGGGCCGTAATGTCATGCCTATGAACCGCCGATTGTCCTTGAAGTAAAAGCTGCAGTATCTCGTCCCAAGATTGATTACATGTAAATGTAATAAATAAATCTGGACGACCATAGAGACGAACATACGCAATAGCATCTTGAGCATATGTTGAGCATATGACGAATATGCTTGATGCATATGACGAAGGTAAAATTGTTAATCTTCCAACGTTTGTGGTATTACCGTCATTTATAACTGCATCTCGCAAATGAATGTATTGTTCAGAGCGGAGCTTGGTCTGATTCAGGCGGATATATAGCAAACGTTCTGATTCAATTTTAGCATACATATCAACGACGAATTGGTGAAACAATTCACGGCATTTTAAAATATAACTTTCTTCATCCTGCCGAATCATTAGTCTATAGGAATAATAATGCATTGCACTGCATTTCTTATTCATTTCTTTGTTAGTGGCTGGATTCATCAATTTAATATTAAAGTGATAGCCGTCGGCTCCATCCCAAAAAATGATAGGATATTGTAGGGCATCGTAGCATCGATGAGTTTCAGCAATTCTTAACAACTGAGCGTTTCGCTTATGAAGAATAATATCTCGAGGTAAAAACTGATCACCGACCATAACGATTGCCACTTCGTCGATAGTTGGAGCATTGTATCTACGCACATGTTGGCTAGGAGGCGTTTTGTCAGCGGAAATAACAATTTTATGCATA
Organism: Artemia franciscana; assembly: GCF_032884065.1. Classification (NCBI taxonomy): domain Eukaryota; kingdom Metazoa; phylum Arthropoda; class Branchiopoda; order Anostraca; family Artemiidae; genus Artemia; species Artemia franciscana. The sequence goes on along the minus strand of NW_027062815.1, from coordinate 3,971 downwards.
TCAGTAGGCATCAAATCGATGGCTGTTTTGAACAGACGCACTAAATTATTATTTTCGTGGAAAAGATGTTGCAATTGGGAAACGATTGTCCTATCAATGTTGGGAGAAATTTCGCAACGTGCATTCAATTCAGAATTTCTATCACTGATGAAGTACAATTGTAAAAATTTATGATTCTCGCCTGAGAATGGTAGAAGGGACCCTGCTCTATGATAAATTTGCCCTTTTACTTTGAAAGTAGACATAAATTGATCTGGATTTTCGATTTGGGCTCCAAACGACGTCATTTGGAAACATGAGTTGTATTTTCTGATTTTTGACAAAAAACGCTTAGATTCTGACGTAGTTCCAGTAAGGAAAGTCTTCAATGGCTCTGGTGGTGCAGCCAATAGAGGAAGTTTAACTTTTCCTGAGGCGCAACATATTCCCATTGTTTCACCATTGAATTTCAAGGCCTTGCAATAGGGACAAATTTTAGACATTGTCCCGATTTGAACACATCTACTCAAGCTATAATCATCGACTGGGCTGTACCTGAATGCCAGGCGATAACTTTCAGGTTGCTCTGATTCCTCGGCACGCTTTCTTTTCTTACTTTCTCTATCAGCAGCAAGCCTGATTTCTTGCTGTTCTTTTAATTCCTCGGCAGCCTTCTTTTTTCACTTTCTCTTTTAGCAGCAAGTCTGCTTCCGCGTTGCTCTGGTAGTTCCTCGGCACGCTTTCTGTTCTTTCTTTCTCTATCAGCCTCAAGCCTGTTTCCTTGCTGTTCTTTTGATTCCTCGGCACGCTTTCTGTTCTTTCTTTCTCTATCAGCCTCAAGCCTGTTTCCTTGCTGTTCTTTTGATTCCACGGCACGCCTTCACAAACAAACATGCATACACACAACTCGTTTTTATATAGATAGATAGATAGGTAGATACAATACAAAAACTGCGTAAAACTTGCGAATATACAACATTTTTCGCTGTCCAATTGTCGCTGCATATAAATAGATTGTTAGGTTTACCGACCCTCGAACATGCAACGCACAATTGTCCATGGGAAAAACAATCAGTATTAAGATCTATACCACATTTTTCTAATGATTGACCTTGAGCTTTGTTAATAGTGATTGCAAATGCTAATCGAATTGGGAATTGCAATCTTTTAAATTGAAAAGGCAGATCCGTTGGAATCATGGGAATGCGAGGAATAAGAACAGCCTCACTCTCAAAAGGCCCTGTCAAGATTGTGGCCTCTATTAGGTTTTCCATTGTTTTTTTTTACGGCAAGTCGCGTGCCATTGCAAAGCTTTGGTGGGTTGATATTTCTTAAAAGTATTATTGGTACGCCTATTTTTAGTTGTAGCACGTGTGGTGGAAACCCTGAAAGATCTATGGAATTTAAAAATTCAGATGGATAATTAACCGCTTCATTTGGTTCCAAAACTGTGTCGACTGACTTGTAAAGGACTGCCTGGTCTCGAATCTTGGTCAAAACAATATTGTTGATTTCGTGGACGTCTATATTTTTGGTGCGAGAATCGCTCTTTCACTTAGCCATTTATTATTTTTATAATTTTTTTAGAATATTCGGAAATACTTTTTCAATCAATTCATTTTTGGACGTCACTAAATTACAGAAATCAGCAGGTAGTTGTATACGTCCTGAAATTTAGTCTATCGTATCATAAATGTCTTTTTGTTCCGATGTTAACTTGGAAATGTTATTTTGTACATACGACAATAGATCATTCGTACTGTAACTTTTTTCACGATCCAATTCTACACATGTCGAAACAGCAGCGATACGGTTAGGTGAAGGCATTCCCAAATCCTGAAGAGGTTTGTTTGCCATACGTACGCACAAATCTTCTATAATAACTAAAGTGTAGTTATAAATTTCTGATGTAAAATCAAAAGTCATATCTGACGTCTCTAACTGTTTTCGATGGAGTATATCTTCGGACATTTTTGACTTATATTTTTCCCATAACTCTATAGGAGCTGATCGAGAGCAAGTTGTTAAAATGATGCCAAACAATGCACGAATTTGACTTGGGGTTGACGTTTCGCACTAATGGGGAATATGGAACAACCCACTGTTATCTACTTCGATGGTGGTACCGGTTGCCATTGTAGGTTCTTCAGTCATTTTACAATTAGAAATTTCTCTTTCAACGGTCTTCTTACAATTAAAAATTTGTCTTTGAACGATATTCTTAAATACCTGTGTCCTGGTCGTCATTTATATTCCCTGTGTCCCGGTCGTCATTTGTGTCCCGGTATCCCAGTCTGTAATTTCTCTTTGAGTGTCCCGGGTCGTTATTTATATTCCCTCTGTCCCGGTCGTCATTTGTGTCCCGGTCTGTAATTCTCTTTGAGTGTTTTTTCTTTTTAGTATTTTTTAGTTTTTTACATTTTTTCTTTTTCAGTTTTCTTTTTCTTCTTTATTTTTCAGCTTCACTATGAAATACATATCGCCGATCCTTTGTTTTCTTAACTAAAATCTGGTAGGCATTGATGACCTTATCCGCGTCAAAATCCCAAACCCAATCATCATCGCTATCATTTTCAGTTTTGATATGTTTTGACTCTCGCTGTCCAGGTGGATCTTCATCTAACTGCGCGGTTTTGCGTTCTTTAGCCTCAAGCCTGTTTCCTTGCTGTTCTTTTGATTCCTCGGCACGCTTTCTTTTCTGACTTTCTCTATCAGCAGCAAGTTTTTTTGGCATAGACTCTTTGAGCATCTTCATCGGCTTTTGCCATGGTAAGTTCATCAGTCATTGTAAACTTAAACATTAATAGATTTCTACGTGAACATATGTCTTAAATATCTTGAATGACGTCACCGTCAAAGCAAAAATGACGACAACTAATTTCATGACGTCAGTCAACACAGAAACATGACGTCACCTGATCCACAGACAGACACACAGGACAGACAACTTATTTTTTTATATATATATATATATAATATAATATATATATATATATATATATATATATATACATATATATATATATTATATATATATATATATATATATATATATATATATACTTTTTTAACTACGTATAACTTGCGAATATACAACATTCTTCGCTGTCCCATTGTTTGTACATATAAATAGATTGTCAGTTTTACCGACTCTTGAACATGCAACATATGATTGTCCATGGAAAAAACAATCCGTATTCAGATCTATATCTCATTATTCTAATGATTTCCCTTGAGCTTTGTTGATGGTGATTGCTAATCAAACATTCCCTATGTCCCCATCGTCATTTATATATCCCCCTGAGCCCCCCGGCGTCCCCGTTGTAGTTGTGTCCCAGTCGTCATTTATAGTCGACAAACATGACGCCAGTCGACACACAAACATAACGTCAGTCGACACACACGTCCCAGTCGTCATTTGTGTCCCGGTGTCCCAGTCTGTAATTTCTCTTTAAGTGTCCCTGTCGTCATTTAATTCCCTGTGTCTAGGTCTGTATATACATTCGTTTTTGAATTGGTATATGGTGAAATAAATTTTTTGTTTTTTTGTTTTTTTTCTTTTAGTTTTTTTGGTTTTTACCTATTTTTTAGCTTTTTAGTTTTTTTTCTTTTGTCTTTTTAGTTTTATTGTAGTTTTTACCTTTTTAGTTTTTTTTAGTTTCTTTTTCTCCTTTATTTTTCAGTTTTTTCCTTTTTTTAGTTTTTTTTCTTTTTTAGTTTTTTTTACTAGTTTTTAGTTTTTTTCTTTTTAGTTTTTTTGCTGTTTTTACCCCTTTTTTAGTTTTTGTTGCTGTTTTTACCCCTTTTTTAGTTTTTTAGCTTTTTTAGTTGGGGGGGGCCCCAAGCCCCCCCCCCCCGCGCGCGTAAGTCGTTACGCGCCATTGTAGTTTTGTCCCTGTGTCCCACCTGTGAATATATATATATATATATATATTATGTATATATATATATATATATATATATCTATATATATAAAAATAAGTTGTCTGTCT